>NW_027069924.1:538133-565737 GCF_002906115.3 Quercus suber | reverse complement strand
CCTTCTCCAATATCAATATTTTTACAATAATTTAAATAAGTTGTACCTTAGTTTATTTTTCAGCAAGATCTCGATCTTGTAGATTTATTTAGGATTTTCTCGGCATCTCGATCAAATATCACAAACTTTGTTTTGTTAGTTGCATTAAAAACTTCAATTTGAATCCTGTATCTAAAGTAGTTTGCAATTGTATATATATAGTAGTTATAGTGAGATAAATATATTATAAATATTTGGAAAGTATGTAGTTAATGTGAGTGCCTCTAACTTTGGGATAGAAAAATTTATTTTTGTTTTACATTTTGCACACCAAAATAATCCTGTTTGTAATTTGACATTCCTTTCACAAAGTACGCATTAAATGTAATACCAACACATTGTTGTATCAATGTTACTTATTATTGCAATACCCTAACAGTTCACATCTTGCAATGAACTTTGAAATTAATATGTATTTTTTTTATGTAAATAATATGATCTGTTATAATTTTTATACATAAATGATGAGTATAATTTGAAATAATTAACAAACCTTTTTCGTAGGATCTCATTCAATGCATTTTATCTTTACTATTATCTTCATTTTATTTAAAGATAAATCCTCCTATGAAAATTGTTTTGCATGTATTTTTGGTATTTCTTGTATAGGATCATGTTTTTTACCATTCCTATCATTGAATTTTTTTTAAAGAAATATTAATTTAATGGCATTTTGTGAGATAATATATGCTCTTTATTAGACTTTTTTGTTATTATAAATTTTAGAAATATGCACTTGTCAATTATTTCAGCAACCTAAGGGATCTTAAGATTTATATATATTTTTGTTGCGCTGGTCAATGGCAGAGAATTTGTCTGCATAAATATAAATTGCATAGAATATTATTAATAGACAAAAGCATATTGAATTGAAATTGGGGAAAAATGAAGAGATATTTCATGAGAATGAGATTTTCTAGAAGTATCATTTATATGTGAGGGAGAAAGAAGAGAGTTTGTAAGAGGGTAAGAGTTTTTACTTTGATTTACACGTGGGAATGGTCAAACTTGGGTCATAATATGTAAAGTAAGAATTAGGCCTGAGTTTTTCATAAGATTTGGTTTACTTTTAAAGATAATCAATTTTATAGTGAATAACTTTTGATCTAATTTGTCTAATTGTCAAGAAAAACTCATATCAATATAATAGTAAAAATAAGTTATTATGATTTATTGGGTAATAGTAAAAAAAAAACTTAATAAAAATAGGTAAAAAATGCTAAATTTATATAATAGTAAAAATAAATTACTATGATTTATTAGGTAATAGTAAAAAACACATAATGAAAAAACGTAAAAAATGTTAAATGCAATAAGTTACTATGATCTATTGAGTAACAGTTAAAAAAGAAAAAAAAAAAAAACCTTAATAAAAAGAGGTAAAAAAATGCTAAATTTATATAATAGTAAAAATAAGTTACTATGATTTATTGGTAAAAAAAAAAAAAAAAAAAAAACCTTAATGAAAAAAGGTAAAAAAAAGTTAAATGCAATATTAAAGTGCCACGTGGCAGGACCTCATGCATTCTCTCATGAGGTCTCTGCTTTTATTTATATATTGATGTGGGATTTCACTACTTTTAACTAAACAACTTAGAACTAACCACACCACTCACACGTAAATATTCTAACAAAAGGTGCTCTTTGGATAATGAAATTTTTTTTTGAGAGATGGACTTTCTCAAGTCCAATGAAAAAAATTAGGACCCCTCTAATTCAAGAGATAGAAAGATAAATAGAACTTTTCTCTTGTATTTACTGCTTAAAACCCCTCTTTGTACCATACGAACATCATTTCTTCAAATATAAACGCATGATTCAGCTATTTTCTGTCTTTGATTAACTTCTTTGTCTTTCCATTGTGGATTCTTCTCTCTCATTTTTTAGAAATTAATTGTGTTGATCAAGAATTCTTGTTTAGGACTTCTATCAAGTGTTTTTTACTCCAACAATTATAATTAATATATTTATACATTTTATTATAATTAGTCTTCTTTCATATATGTAGTTTAACTTATGTAATATGTTTGAAAATTATTTAAATTTTAGCGGATACTTTTTTAATCAAGGTTATTAAATTTTATGCTAAAATGCAAAATACACTCTCTAAGTTTCCCTATAATCCATGGCTGAAGCTTCAAATTTAAGAGGGAGAGAGTGAGATTGAATTTTGTTGAGTGAAAATTGAAAAAATAATACAAAGAGAAAGAAATCCAGTTTAAATATTATGAATAGACCAAAACAACCGCATTTTAAGGGGGTTAACGGATAAGTTTAATGGAAGAATAACAAAGGCCTTAATTGAACACTTTTGAAACATAGAAGATTGAATTGAACGAAAGCAAAGTTAGGGAACTAAAATGAATTTAGTGAAATTTAAAGAGTGGGTTTTGTATTCCATCCCAATTCAAAAGCATACCCATGTCTTTTCTATCACCAAAATACACTTTCTCTCTTCTAAACCACTTATTTATAATATCACACCCAACAACTTAACAAAAGATGCAACTCGTAGAGTGAGTGATTGTCTAAATTTGATAAAGATAGGTTTTCTTGTTGAAAAGTGAGCTACAAGGAGGATATGTATCATTGCATAATATAAAAGACTAAGAATTGATAGCCACTCCTCTTGAGTTAGAAAATGTCCGAGTAGATAACTAAAAATTGTAGTATATATAGCATCATGGTTTTCAAACCTGTTAGGTTCTAAGGTCTTAGGAGTTTTTGTATTTAGAACTCTAATTTGTAATGTTGGCAAACTTTGATCAAAACAGTGTATTTAGTCTTGTTTAGAATTGCTCAAAGTTGGTTTAATATTGTAAAGTTGGAATCGAGTGGCTGCAGAAGTACTTGGGACTTTCGGCCTGGCTCGATCGATCGAAGAATAGACTCGATCGATCGAAAATCGCACAGGTTGAATATTCTGCAGATTTTCCAACTCAGCCCTACTTCATTAAACGTTTAGGGTTTTGTGTTTTTACCCTAGGTATATAAACTAAACCCTAGCCACGTTTTTTAGGGTTGTCCATATTGCTTTGTTGCTTAAAAAGTATATAGAATTTGGAAATTATTATTGTAATTTAAACAAAAATTAAATTAAATAAATAAAAAAAAAAAAACTCAATTTTTTTCTACCCTACAATCCAAAAGGTGGTTCATGATGATTGTAACTCTTTGTATTTTTTATACAAAAATTAAATTTTATATTGATTGTATTCACCAATTTATATTATACCTATAATATTTTCTAATGTAAAATATTTTAAAATGCGAAGATTATATGATTGACAATTGGAAGAATGTTGAATTAATGGTGAGTTGGATTTAATGAGTTAGAGAATGTGTAAAGTTGCACTATTTATTTATATATTAATATCATTTAAAAAAATGAACAAAAAAAAAAAATTGTAACATGACCGATGATGCGGCTCAACTTGAGCATAATAACAATAAATGTTAAATTTCAACTTTTAGATATGTATATATTTTTTGGTATGTAATTTAATTAATTTCAAAATGAGACGAGCTTTATGATATTCTTGTTTCTCTACTTTTCTCTTTTTCAGTTGTTCAATATGTTTCACTTGGTTTTAGTAATGCATTTACAAGTGTGTTTAATTTTATTAGGACAATCGACTTAATGCCTTGTACCAGGAACGGACCCACGTTGAACCCAAAGGGGGCCCGGGCCCCCCCTGGGCCCAAAAAAAAAAAAATTAGCAAGTAAATTTGCCCAAAAAAAAAACAAGAAGAAGACTTGGGCCCCCCCTTTCTTTTTAACCCAGCGCCCCTCCAAAAATCCTAAACCATCCCACTGAGTCGGCCAGCCCATTTAAATGTAAAAAAAAAAAACAAAAAAACAAAAAAACAAAACAGAGTAAAAGCACTAACCCAGCAGTCCAAAACAAACGGAAAAACGAATTGAAAAAAAAGAAGAGAATCTAACAATATAGGGATGAACTATAGTTCGTGTGCTTTATTTTCAGCTCATCCCTTTGTTATCTAATATGAACAACAATATTTATCTAAAAGCGTGCTTGTCTCTGCCTTTCAGTGTTAGGGGAAATGAAATGATCTAGGCTTTGTTTTCTACCAGGTCCTGGACTGCCTTTGTTTTCTTTTTCTTTTTGGGAAAATATTTATGAGAATATTATGAGATTGTATTGTCATAAGTTGTCATGAGTTCCTCACTTTTTGGGAAAATATTTATGAGAATATTAAGAAATTGTATTGTCATAACTTATTTATGATTTTGTAGCTGAATGGGTCTCTAACTTGAGGGTTTTTTTAACTAAAATTTTAAAGTTTCAAAGAGTTGCTCAAAATGGTTTGTCCTGTTATTAGGTTGTTACTCACGAACTAACAATATATTGAAAATAAGGCTTTGTTGCTCCAACCTTCATAGTTCACAAGTATTTAATCTATCCTTCAAAACCTAATATAATTTTTGATTATTTGTGAATCTTAGAATCTAACAATCTGTGCTTGTGGACTTGTAGTATTTGTGTTTTTACTGATGGTGATGAATTGATGTTGGTGATTGTGAATTGAATCTGTGCCTGTTGTGTTTTTTGCTTTTTTCTTTTCTTTTTTTTTTTTTGGCTTTTTGGCTTTGTGACTCTCTGTCAATCTGTGTTTGTAACACACTCTCTTATATTATATAGATAAGAGTGAGAGAGAGAGAGTGTGTGTGTATTTGATTGTTTGTTGACTAGTAGTTGGGCTATATAAGGACAAGTGAAGTGATAGAAAAAAAAATGGTAAAGTTAGGAAAATTTTTTGCTAGTACTGCATAATAAATTCATAGGGCCATAGGGTCAGTAGTGGGATTGGGTGAGGGTCAGAAATAAGGAGACAGGACAACGACAAAGAGATAAATAAAATTAGAGATACAAAGACCAAAGACAAAAAAGAAAAAAACAAATCATATAATATAGTAAATTGTCACATAAATTTAAGAAAATAACAGTGATTCACTTGCGCCTATTGTTAACTTATAATGTTAAATTAGATAAATTTATAAATTGAAAAGAAGTGAAAAATACTCCATTTATATATTGAAAAGGATATAGTTTTGACATTTAGTTTGGATTCAATCATAGATAATTTTGAAGATTTAAAAGAGCGTCAAGTTCTCTTTTCATAGATAATTGCATTAAGAACCAATAGTGTTTCATGTCTTTTGTTTTTGTTGGTAGTTGATTGTATCTTAATATATTAAGAAACAATGATTTTTGTGTATTTGTTTTGGTTGATAGTTTTTTAATACTATATAGATGCGTATTTGAAAAAAAAAAATTCGCTTAACTCCGGCTCCCCCCAGCTTGAAATCCTGAGTCCGTCCCTGCCTTGTACTACACCATCTATCTGTACTAAGGCAAAAATACAGCAAATGAATCATGGCCACTGAAAGCTGATGATAATTTCCCTTAAGCATTACTGTTTTCCCTTCTACCTTTAGTTGGCTAAGAAAAATTTATTGAAATTTACTGCCATTAATAAGCAAATTTTCATAGGCAGAAGCTGTTGTAAGTGCTGCCCTGTCACTCATGCTTCACTAACAAAAAACTCAAGAGATCGATATACGCTGTCTGCAATTAGAGATTTGTTATGGCTTTTCAAACATACTCTGCAGCGTTTATATACAAACAGCAGAGCATAACAAATCAAAGTGTGCTAGAATAAATTCCATAATTACCTCTTTGCTTAACACGTGTCTATAACGAAACTCGCTCCCTCATGCTCAAGCTAATCCGACTTGGCATTCATTAAACAAAAACTGCAGCGTTTCTTCTCAGCTGCTTGTCACGTGCTCTTCACTTAATTAAAGGTCTTTTATTAGAATGACACCGTTGCACTATTTTGCATATTTTCATTAAGCAAAACGACGGCGTAGCGTAGGAACTCTTTCTTTCTTCTGTTTTAACACCATGTTCTTCACTTTTTTCTCTTTAACCCGCCAACGAGGGCTTGGTTAAGTGGGTAACGCTCGGACGTTTCGTGCAACACACTAAATTCGAGTTCCGTTGCCTGCAGGCTTTTGTTGGTGGGTAAACTTAGTGGTGAGGTGTACTCACAAAATGTGAGGTGACTCCCACACAGAAGGTACAGAACGGGTACCGACTACGGACTTCCTGAACGAGGTCACTGGCTACCTGCCCGGGGGTGTAATATAACTATAAAGACCCCCATTTTTCGCTTCTCAAAAAAAAAAAAAATCTCTTTAACCCTTTATTTAATTCTTTTTCTTTTTCATCTACTTTCTTATTCTTTAGTTCTTTTTTTATTTACTATACTTTGCCTCATTTACTTACATTTTGACTCATTTATCTAAAGTGCTAACTAGAATATATGTGGGGCTTTAAAAGGCTTTAGTATACTCTTAAGTTCTGAGCTTATGTTGGATGAAAATTGATTCAAAGTTGTAGTATTCTAGGACTCAAAGCCCTCTTATCACCTATAAGCAGGGGAAAATAAGCAATTTCTTTTGTTTGTTTTCCACTTGATCCTTAGAAGCCACAGGGAAGTGTTCGTTTATCTTTTTCTTTAATTATTAGCCAAGTTGTCATGTATAGGTAGATCAGAATGAGATGTATTTATTTGACCAGTTAACAATTTGTGCAGGTATTTAGTACGGCTCAAGCAATAGGCATGGTTGGATTACCCCAACCCTCACACGCCTTCACTTTTACTTTCCAATTTCTTGGTTTCTCTATGGTAACTAACATGATTATTTTGGCTATGATACTTCAGGATCATTTTTCATATTCTCAATCGTTTGTGATTTAATTGTTGTATTCATTGCAAAGCTGGTACCAGAGACCAAGGGGCAAGCATTGGAAGAAATACATGCATCATTTACCAATCCTCAGCGCAAAAACTCAAACCCTTAAGACATATAAGAAAATTTGTTTATCTTAGTTCAACTGAAATCTAAAAACCCTATAAAACAAACTTCCACATGTGAATTTATACTGTTCAGTTGTGGGGTTATATCATGCATCATGATCCTCTATTCAATTACCTATTCTACCCAATAAATCACTCAACATTTCTTCATGGCAAAGAAAAATGTCATTGGAAGCATTTTGGGAGAAATCAACTTATTTGATTGGTGGGGAAGATCATCTTTCCATTCTCAAGTATTGAGAAATTTATGCACACCTTTCTCAAGGTTATTGTAAACATCCTATTATCATCAAAAAGTTTTGTTTATGTTATTTTCATGAATCATGATATCAAATCATCAATTTTCCCTAACTGATTCGGTAATTTTATAGCTTATATAAAACTAAAAAAAAAAATACTGCAATTGATAATACAAGATTGGAACAAAATTTTCCTAGCACATTGGTAGCCTAATGTTTATGAGGGCAAATCATAACCAGCAATTTTCCTAGCACATTGACAATAGTTAAGTTGGCATTCCTAAGCTATTTGCTTTTAAGTATATTGTACAAAATCATAATCACTTAGAAGAAAGATTAACCATCCAAAGTCGAAAATATAAAATCTAAGAATATCACAAACAACCACCACAATGTAGAAAATTGCTAATTTTGTAATATAACTTGGTTGCTTTCTATTGAACTTGTAAACTAGAAATAGTATAATAATTTTTTTTCATAAATTATCATTTATCCCAATAACTTGATTTTAATTTTAAAAGAATGATAACTCTAAGGGATTGCACAATTGGTTAGGAACCATGCCTTAGGAAGCAACTCAAAGTCTAAAGTGATGGGGAAGAGTGAATTTTCATCACTTAATCAATATTTTTTATACGTTCATGTGGCAAGTTAATGTTGTAAGCATTTGACATCAGTGAGCATTTGAAGGTTCATGTAGTAAGTTGTAACAAAACTCTTTGAAAGCCATCTCATGAGTTGGGGGGTAGCAAGTAGCAACAAAGGGTAGAAACTAAGACAGGCAACCTCAATTGCAAATTTGGATTTTGGAGTAAACCAGTTCAGGGAGTGTTGAAGTTAAGTGTATAATACTGATGGTGACTAAAGCTCTTGGCATTCAATGAACAACAACAACAATAACAACAACAAAAAAGAAGACCAGAGGGATATTCTCAAACTCAAACCATCATTGAACATAACTCCGAAAGAGTTTATAAAAGCTTTGAATAAAAGTGGGGGGCATGTGGGTTGGTTTCTATCAACTTTAATCGAAGATGGACTTCCCAGGTCGGTTGAGGAGAGCTCCTTTTATTGGTTCACCACCCCCCCCCCCCCCCCCCCCCCCCTCTCATTCCAAAGCACCTTGGCCACTATAGTTCCAGAGGAAGTATAATGCATTTGTCATATCCAAGTCTTCCTAAGATTTGAGGTATTGAGAGCATTCCTATCCGCCTAGCTAAAACAACATTTAGTAAAAAAAAATATAAATACATAAATAAATAAAGATAAAAGAAAAAAAAAATTAAACCCACCTAAAATGTGCACACATGAGTGTTAATATTTTTTCCGAAAAACTTAACAATGAATAGTGTCCTCAATACATCTATTGAGCACGGTTCACTTAATACACCAAATAAAAATCTTATTTTATTCACACCTTGGGAGNGAGATCGCTGGATCTAACCTCGGACATAACGTTCTTCCCACTCACCAAACCTTCAAACCAATCAACTGATTGCCTAAGTAAGGGCAACAATTCGACCAACACCACCCTAAGGCCACTACCCTCAAAAACAAAATCCCCAAAATCAGAGAAATTGCCTAAAGCCCCTCCTAAACGCGCAAAGAAAAAAGAAACTGAGGGACAAACAGTTCTAACCTCAGAACTACCAACCATGAAAACCCAACCAAAACTCAAGAAAGAAAAAGACAGTAAAACCAACTGAGTTGCAGAAAAACCAAAAACGAAAAGAAACAGAAACAATAGAAAAATCAGGAACAGTACTACAAACATAAAAAGAAACGAGGAAAAGAGAAATAGGAGGGAAAGAGAAGCATACCTTAATCAGTGGCAGAGTGGGAAAGCTTTGCTTGGCCAATGTATCAGCTCAGAGAGAAATAACAGGAGAAAACTAGAAGAAAATGGCAGAAAAGTAAAGAAGAAGAATGAAAAGAGAAGGAAGTTAAAAAGAAAAGCTCGAAAAACGGAAAGGTCGGCGAGAAACCCAATAGTTTCATTACCTCAAACATTAATTGCCCCAATCAGCACTCGCCACGATCTGTGAAGCGCCGCCGCTTCGCACTTAATACGGAGCGAAACCCCAAGAGTCACTTTACATCATGTAACCCTTCATATTCCGTGATCGTCATTAAGTCGACGAACACAGAATCGGGGGGCAGATGACGAGGTAAATAAGCACTGATGAAGCCATCTGTGAGAATGATCGTCCTCATACGGACGAGAACGTCCCCAGGACGAGCAGCGCAGAAGGCCACGGTACTGACGAGGAAATTCAGTCCCTTTAATGCAGTCAACTGAACGGTTACACTTCCAACTGTACGAACCGTTTGGAGACATTGATGCCTCATTACACAGTCTTGAAGCGTTACCCAATGGAGCATTAAGACCTCCATAACTCCTCCAACGGCTAGGGACGATGAGAACAAATATAAAACCCATACACTCCCACGAAGGAAAAAGACAAGTAAGAAAGAATACTGTTTATTTTGCTCTTTTTGTTCATTTTACTTTCCTCACAAAGAAGACCCTATATTCTAACTTTGGCATCGAAGGCGTTGTGGCAGGCACCACACCGGTGTGCACAAAAGGGAAGGAGGAGGGATTAGCTCCGTCCGACGAACATCACTGACAAGTTTACACTTATCAATCACAGACACGGTTCATCACCTAGCTTGATTTTTTCTGATCTGAAAATTAGGATAAAGTTCAACTATGATTTGGAGAAATGTTAAATAAAATTAAAAGGCATATAACATTTAGGATGAATGACATTTCAAAGTTTGAGTGCAGAGAATAATTTTAGTTGGCAGTAAGGACTATATGACTTGGAGATACTGATCTGATCTTCATAGAGAAGTCATTGTTTGAGGTTTCAAAATGAAGTGAAATGTTGTATCTTGCTGTTTATTCAAAATCCACTTTGTTGCATTGCTTCGTAAACTATCTTCTGCTTGCCTTATACATTTTTGTATATGATTTTCTCAACATCTTTTGGTTATACTGCAGTACTCACTTTTTGGTTTGATATTGACAATTGGAGCAATGATAGGTGCAATAGTGAGTGGCCAAATAGCAGATTACATAGGTAGAAGAGTTGTAAGTACTTCACCCTGGAATCATTGCTGGTGGTATTATAAAGCTTCAAACTCCACGGCTCACCAGTTTTTCAATTTGTTGGTTGTTTTGCAAGGCAGACAATGGGCTTGACAGCCCCTACTTTTTATATGAAAAGATGTTTACATAAGGATAATGGAAATCGTTGAGGCAGCATCACAATTTTGTAGTTGCTCTTACATAAAACTAAAGTTTAGATGATCATACATGAATTAATTTGTCGTAAGTAGATATGTTATCTTAGCTTCACTTCATAATGTCAAATGTTTGGTGCTTGTTGAAAGGGTGCTTGGTGGCTTGACCTTGGGAGACTGTTGGTAGGTTGTGGGATGGGACTCCTTTCCTATGTGGTAAGTTGTTAAATTGCAATTTCAATGAATTATCTTTCATGTAAACAGTAAAATTAATTGTGTTCTTGATAGCAATTAGGGACCTATATATATAGCGGAAATAACACCTAAGAATCTTCTGCGCGGCAGGGGGGGGGGGGGGGTGGTTTACAACTGTTCATCAGGTAAGGCAAAAGTCTCATGAATATGGAAACCGTGTAAGTCATTGCCCTGTTCACCTACTAATTGCCACTCATACAGTTGATGACTTGTTGTGGGGTATCTTTAACATATCTAATTGGAGCTTTTGTGAATTGGCGAACTTTGGCTCTGATTGGTAAGCTTCCCTGCTCTTGTCCTGTATTCTTGTCATTTGAAGGTAGTTTCATAAGAAGGCTTCTTTTTTTTTTTTTCTTTTTTTTTTTCTTTTGTTTAATTCAGGAACTATACCATGTCGAGTACAACTTCATGGTCTATTCTTCATTCCAGAATCTCCAAGATGGCTGGTGAGTTATTCAAAATTTTATTAGAAGATTTTTTTGGAAGGTGTTGGGAAGATAACACATTGGAAAGACTCCAATTGAGGAGTTAATATAACATATCGTGACACCACTTAATCCAAAAGCTTGAGGCAATGGGTTTAGGCTCAATTATGTTATATTTAATCACTCACTTTTATCATTATTATCCAATGTGGGATTTCACTACTTTTAACTAAACAACTTAGAACTAACCACACCACTCACACGTAAATATTCTAACAAAAGGTGCTCTTTGGATAATGAAAATTTTTTTGAGAGATGGACTTTCTCAAGTCCAATGAAAAAAATTAGGACCCCTCTAATTCAAGAGAGAGAAAGATAAATAGAACTTTTCACTTGTATTTACTGCTTAAAACCCCTCTTTGTACCATACGAACATCATTTCTTCAAATATAAACGCATGATTCAGCTATTTTCTATCTTTGATTAACTTCTTTGTCTTTCCATTGTGGATTCTTCTCTCTCATTTTTTAGAAATTAATTGTGTTGATCAAGAATTCTTGTTTAGGACTTCTATCAAGTGTTTTTTACTCCAACAATTATAATTAATATATTTATACATTTTATTATAATTAGTCTTCTTTCATATATGTAGTTTAACTTATGTAATATGTTTGAAAATTATTTAAATTTTAGCGGATACTTTTTTAATCAAGGTTATTAAATTTTATGCTAAAATGCAAAATACACTCTCTAAGTTTCCCTATAATCCATGGCTGAAGCTTCAAATTTAAGAGGGAGAGAGTGAGATTGAATTTTGTTGAGTGAAAATTGAAAAAATAATACAAAGAGAAAGAAATCCAGTTTAAATATTATGAATAGACCAAAACAACCGCATTTTAAGGGGGTTAACGGATAAGTTTAATGGAAGAATAACAAAGGCCTTAATTGAACACTTTTGAAACATAGAAGATTGAATTGAACGAAAGCAAAGTTAGGGTGTGAAAATTGAAAAAATAATACAAAGAGAAAGAAATCCAGTTTAAATATTATGAATAGACCAAAACAACCGCATTTTAAGGGGGTTAACGGATAAGTTTAATGGAAGAATAACAAAGGCCTTAATTGAACACTTTTGAAACATAGAAGATTGAATTGAACGAAAGCAAAGTTAGGGAACTAAAATGAATTTAGTGAAATTTAAAGAGTGGGTTTTGTATTCCATCCCAATTCAAAAGCATACCCATGTCTTTTCTATCACCAAAATACACTTTCTCTCTTCTAAACCACTTATTTATAATATCGCACCCAACAACTTAACAAAAGATGCAACTCGTAGAGTGAGTGATTGTCTAAATTTGATAAAGATAGGTTTTCTTGTTGAAAAGTGAGCTACAAGGAGGATATGTATCATTGCGTAATATATAAGACTAAGAATTGATAGCCACTCCTCTTGAGTTAGAAAATGTCCGAGTAGATAACTAAAAATTGTAGTATATATAGCATCATGGTTTTCAAACCCAAACCATTTAAAGAATCAAAACAAGGAGAAGTTTAAGGTTATTGTGGTCAGATCAATGTCGAACCATAATGATGTCATATTTAATTTTGTAATTAATAAAAATAAAAATAAAGGTATATTAAATTTATAGATATTAGCAAAATTAACTAAAAATATTTATAAAAAATTAAAACAAAATTTCAAATAAAATTTCATGATATTATAAGGTTAGTCGAAAATAGTACAACATAAATAAGCATGAAAAAAAAATTGTATAACAATCCTTTCATAGTTTTAAAAAGGGGACTGGATTGACCAATTGAATCGGTTCAACTACGAACCAGACACAAAATTGGATAAAAAATAAAAATTGAGAAAATTGTTGGTTCAATCGGTCCAATGCAAAGGCATTATTCTTAAATCACAAGTAAATTTATCAAAGAAATCAAACTTAATAATATTTAATAATTTGAGAGAGAGAGAGGTAATGGAATAAATTGAAAAATTATAAATCACATAAATCTAAAATAAATATAATAATACTTCATAGTTGTTCCAAGGAACCTAAGTGGTACTTGGTTATAATACAAGCCTTTGTTCTTTAAAAGACATAAGGTCTCAGGTCCCAGGTTCTAAAATAAATGCAACTCTTTGACCTAGTTGAAATGGCTTACAATTCGAACGGTTTTTCGGGTCAAACCTAGTTTAAGAGGTTCTCTCAAATTATTTGAATGCCCAATTCTCACACGTAAAAAATCGATTCCATGACTGTTTCACGATTAATCCAATTGAACTGACTAACGTGGCCCAGGTCTGACAACCTTTTTTTTTTTTTTTTTTTTTTTTTTTGAGAAAAGATCAATGCTACCTATATTAAGAATCTCCCCAGGTTTTTACCGAGTGGTTTCCTGGGTGATCATATCTTGTGTTATTTATTATTCCGCTGCTTTATATCTTGATATGATTATTTGATTGCTTTAACCTAGAATTGCATAATTTGACTAAGTAACAATTTGGCTAATTAATCTAGGCTACGCTATCTGTGTGTTTAAGGGGTCTAAATTTCCAACAAAACCAAAACCATTTAAAGAATCAGAACAAGGAGAAGTTTAAGGTTATTGTGGTTAGATCAATGTCGAACCATAATGATGTCATATTTAATTTTGTAATTAATAAAAATAAAAATAAAGGTATATTAAATTTATAGATATTAGCAAAATTAACTAAAAATATTTATAAAAAATTAAAACAAAATTTCAAATAAAATTTCATGATATTATAAGGTTAGTCGAAAATAGTACAACATAAATAAGCATGAAAAAAAAAATTGTATAACAATCCTTTCATAGTTTTAAAAAGGGGACTGGATTGACCAATTGAATCGGTTCAACTAGGAACCAGACACAAAATTGGATAAAAAATAAAAATTGAGAAAAGTGTTGGTTCAATCGGTCCAATGCAAAGGCATTATTCTTAAATCACAAGTAAATTTATCAAAGAAATCAAACTTAATAATATTTAATAATTTGAGAGAGAGAGAGGTAATGGAATAAATTGAAAAATTATAAATCACATAAATCTAAAATAAATATAATAATACCTCATAGTTGTTCCAAGGAACCTAAGTGGTACTTGGTTATAATACAAGCCTTGGTTCTTTAAAAGACATAAGGTCTCAGGTCCCAGGTTCTAAAATAAATGCAACTCTTTGACCTAGTTGAAATGGCTTACAATTCGAACGGTTTTTCGGGTCAAACCTAGTTTAAGAGGTTCTCTCAAATTATTTGAATGCCCAATTCTCACACGTAAAAAATTGATTCCATGACTGTTTCACGATTAATCCAATTGAACTGACTAACGTGGCCCAGGTCTGACATTTTTTTTTTTTTTTTTTTTTTTTTTTGAGAAAAGATCAATGCTACCTATATTAAGAAATTGAAAAATTAGAAATAAGGGAATTTAAAATACCTAGAGGTACAAACTCCATCCAAACTAAGAAAGGAGAAGAAAGTATAGCTCTCCTCATTAAGACATGAGTAACTACATTGCCCTACCTCCTAGTATGAGAGAAGGAATAGTGTTGGAGATATTACGTAAAGTGATAATGGAAGAACAAGGTTAACACATAAGACAGGCACAAAATAGATCACTTGAGGGCACAATATCATTTTCATTAGATAATATTTTCCCCCCACACTATTGTTACTCAAAAATTATCGCAAATTTGTTCTTAGGATACAGCCAAGATGTTGGGTTCTATATATAGCAATTCTGGAGAATGATCATAGGATTTCTTGTGTTTTTCTCTATTTATACTCATAGGGATATATTTCATCAAAAGTCACGTATGGAGAGTTAAAATATTTCATAAAACCGTTCACGAGGCTTAAAACCTCTTCAACCTTTTTGAACAGTCACTAGAAATTTCTGCAGAAAATCTTGTTTCACGACTTTCGATTAATTGAAAGTTCCTTTTGATCGATCGAGTGCTCTTTTCGATTGATCGAACAAGAATGGAATAGTGATCAAGACATCCAGAGACTCCAGGATTTTTTCTTTACCATTTTCGATCGATTGAGCCAAAGTTTTGACCGATCGAAAATATTGATTTTTGAATTTTCACTTAGAAAATTTCAGAACTTGAATTTTTACTTTATGAAACCATATTCTCCAAACTCAAATATCATTATTACAACCTATCCTTGTATATAGCTATATATACAACAAATAGTTCACAAGAAAACCAGCAATTGAGTGGGTAATACCAACATTCAGAGTAAGAGCCTTGTAAACAATCTTAGAGTCTCCTTCAAATATAGAATGGGTAATACCAATTTCTATCACAAATTGTATTTGTATTGCATCACTCTAATTCAGTTGTAATCCAAATTAAAAAACTATACTTTTATATTGGAATAAAAAATTGATTTAATTTAAAAAAATTACGCTGGTTTCTAACATGTGAAAAATTGATTTCACGACGGTTAGCCCAATCATATTGGATCAAACAAGTATTAATTTTTTAACTATAGTTTCCATGATATTAGTAAAATAATTTTTTTAATTTACTTGATTTAATATATATTTTAATAAATCACATTATTAAAATATTTTATTAATTTACATTAATTATTAGTATTGTTTATTTAGTAGTTTTTTTTTTTTTGAGAAACCAGACTATCAGTAGCCTGGGCTTTTATTCCACGAGAAACCAACTCAATGAATGTCAAAAACTACAAGAGGGGCAATGTCCTCAGGCATGAAATCAGTCCATACTCGAGTGTCCCTACAATTCTTGGCTTTTTTGGCTAGTGCATCTGCTACAACTTTGCAATGCCTAGTATTAAAAATAAATTCAAAAGAAGAAAGAGTAGCAACTTGGGTTCGGATATCCTTGAGAATATGGCCATAAGACAAGTGATTTGCGTTGTCCTGATTAAGAGCTTGGATCACCTAGAGAGAGTCACCTTCAAAGATAACATCTTGAAGGCCTAGCTCCACTGCAAACCGCACCGCTTGGCGACATGCAAGGGCTTCTAACTCCACAACTGATTGAGCTGCAGGAACTGATGTGGATAATGCTCTAATAGCCTCACCACGCCAATCCCGGACGATCACACCTATCCCTGCTTGATTACAAGACTTGAAGACAGCGGCGTCAAAATTAACTTTGAACTTATTTTCATCAGGTGGCTACCATTGCTGAGGCAAAGGAGGGCCCGTAGCAGCTGGTGTCTAATCTAGGACGTCCAGAAATTCTTGAAGATAGCTTCCGGCCAAAGAGCTTATACAATTGAGGGGCTGGACTTGATGGTTGAGTCGCAGAGCATTGTGTTGGTTCCACAGCATCCAGGCGATGGTGACGAAGGTCTCGGCTCTGTAGTCTTCCTTAATCTGCATGAATCGGTGAAGAAGTTCTTGAAAGCTCAATGCATGGGCATTAACAGAGGGCAGGGACCAAGAAAGCGAGCTCCAAGCTGGTTCAAGTTTTGTGCAAGACTATAGCGTGTGGAGGGTGTCCTCGGGCTGAGTTTGATAGGCGCTGCAAACCTCTATGGTGGCAATGTGTCTCCAAACCAGACTGGTCATTGTGGGTAGGGCATCGCTGCTCGCACGCCAGGCAAAATGCTTGAGCTTGTTTAGCACTCTAAGTTGCCACAAACTTCTCCAGAACTGCCTCTGATTCTCAAACGATGATGTACCTGCATGGTTAGTAGAATTACGAGAAACAAGAAGCTTGTAGGCACTCTTTGTTGTGAACATACCCGAAGGAGTGAGGCCCCATATAATTTTGTCAGGAGGAAGTCTTATGCTCAAGGGCATGCCGCAAATGACTGTCGCTTCATGGGGTAGGAAAAGTTGATTCACCAAGGTCGAATTCCACCCTCTCAGCTCCGGGTTAATTAGGGAACTCACCTTAGTTTCTGGTGCAACTGAGGGAAGAGATGAGATGACTGACTTGTTGGATTGAACTGGCAGCCACTTGTCCTCCCTTATTCTTACTGATTGCCCATTCCCAATCCTCCAAACCATCCCTTCCTGAATCACATCCCTAACACCTATAATGCTCTTCCATGCATAGGACCCCAAAGTAGAATCCTTAGCTTCAAGGATTGAACAATCCGGAAAAAATCGAGCTTTGAACACTCTATGGCATAAAGAGTCCGGATGATTAATCATACGCCAAACCTACTTGGCCAACAAAGAATCATTAAATTTTTCAATGTCTTTAAATCCCATCCCTCCCTTCTCCTTATCTTCACACAATCTTTCCCACTTAACCCAATGTACTTTCTTACTATCTTCGCTGTACCCCCACCAGAATTTTGTAATGAGAGTTTCCAGTTCCTTGATCAGACCTTTAAGGAGCTTGAAACAACTCATAGTGTAGGTAGGTATCGCCTGGATGACCGCTTTGATAAGCACCTCTCTACCAGCTTGTGAAAGGAGTTTCTCCTTCCAACCTCATAATTTTCTCCAAACTCTTTCTCTGATGTAGACAAAGCTTTGTTTTTTGGCACGCCCTACCAATGCTGGCAAACCCATATATTTTTCATACTGACGAATAGCTGGCACTCCTAAAAGTTGTTGAATCTGATTCTGCATATCTTGCTGGGTGTTTGCACTGGAGAAAATGTTTGTTTTTTCTCTATTTATTTTCTGCCCAGAGCCTTTTTCATAGACTGAGAGTAAATCAAGGACCCTTTGACATTCCTCCACTTTCGCCTGACAAAAGAGTACATTGTCATCTGTAAAAAATAAATGAGATACCCGTGGGCCATTTCTGCAAATAGATACACCTCTGATGTCACCATTGACTTTAGCCTTTTTGATAAGTCCTTGTAAACCCATATCACAAAGGAGAAACAAGTCGGGAGATAAAGGGTCGCCCTGTCTAAGGCCCCTTGTAGGTTTAATGTTACCCACAGGTTGGCCATTAAGGAGGACAGAATAGGAGACTGTACTCATGCAGGAAGATATAAGGGAGACCAACTTATTCGGGAAGCCTAAATGTTCCATGACCTTCGTCAAAAAAACCCAATTTACCTTGGGTTTTTCTTTTAAGGTAATGCAAGGTTTCAAATGTCATAAGGACATTATCAGTGATAAGTCTACTTGAGAGAAAAGCACTTTGATAGTCATCAATCACATGGGCTAAGATTTTTTTCAACCGGTTAACCACCACTTTGGCAATTAATTTGTATACAACATTACACAAACTAATTGGTGTAAATTTAGCAACTCGTTTCGGGTTTTTAACCTTTGGGATAAGGGCAATGAAGGTAGAATTGAGGGATTCATGAACCCTACCCGAATTTAAAGCATTAAGAACAATAGAGATAACATCATCACCAACAATATGCCAATAAGTTTTATAAAAAATGGGAGACATACCATCTGGACCAGGTGCAGTGAGTGGGGCCATTTGTTTAAGAGCAAGGAGCATTTCTTCAGCTTGATAGTCTCGGCTTAAGGAAGCACTCATTTCAGCTGTGATTACTGGTTGCAAACCCATAAGGATTTCATCAAACTGACTTGAGTTTGATGATGTAAACATGTCTTGAAAGTAGTCTTCAACCACTTTGCCCAAAACCTCTTCCTCTTCAACCTAAACTCCGGTCTCATCTTTTAAACCCAAAATAAAATTACGTTTATTTCTTTGGGTTGCTCTACAGTGGAAATATCTGGTATTTTTATCATCTTCCTTTAACCAAGCCGTATGGGAACGCTGCTTCCACGTACATTCTTCCTTATTTTTCAGTTGCTCAATTTCAGAGCGTAGCATGTGCACATGGGTAGGATCAGAAACATACCCACCCAACTCCTCCACTACCTTCAACTCCTTTAGCTTTTTGGCTATGGAGTTACGGACATGACCAAAGGATTGTCTATTCCAATCTTTCAAATTGTCTTGAACTGAACTGAGTTTTTTGTTGAAGCCCCACACCGAAGCTGCAAGGCTAGTTGAACCCCAAGAATCTTTGATAACCTTTTCACATGAATCATCCTTAACCCACATGGCCTCAAATCTAAAAGGCCTGCCCCGCCTATAGAAACGCTTCAGTTCAGAGTCCGAACATAGTAGTATTGGCTTGTGGTCTAAATGAAAGGAATCCAGATGATGGATTCTGGAAGTAGGAAATCTCAACATCCACTCCACTGTGGCAACACCCCTATCAAGTCGGATCCACACATTGTGAGCACCAGGTCTCCTATTGCACCATGTAAAAGGGTAACCATTAAATCCCAAATCCTTCAATCTACAATCATCCAAAGCATCTCTAAATAACTACATCTGTCTTTCAGGTCGATCAAGCTAGCCAAGTTTCTCCTCATCCAACAAGATTTCATTGAAATCACCCATACAAATCCAAGGAAGAGAGAAACGACGACTTAAAACACGCAACAAAGACTAGGAGTTTTCTCGGTTGGCGGTGTCGGGGTCACCATAGAAACTCTTAAACCGCCAGGCGTCATTAACTCCATGGTCCACAATAGCATCGATGTGGTTATCGGAATAAGACTGAACATCCACAGAATAATCGGCTTTCCAAAGTAAGGCCAAACCATCACCTGTATTGCCACGTGGAACAACAAAAATGTTAGCAAACTGCATTTTTCTACCAATTCTTTCCATAGTATTTTTTTCAACTTTGGTTTCCATCAAGAAAACTATCTTGGGATCTTTATTGCTCACCAACGCGGCAAGCTCTTCTTCTGTCTATAGGTTCCCAAGCCCACGACAGTTCCAGGTAAGGCAACTCATTGTGATGGGTGGGACTGGACACCAGTCTCCACCTAAAAATTTTCCTGCTCATACCACTCAGACCCATCCCTCCGCTGCTTTTTGGATCCCTAACCATCTTCTAGTTCCGACCATGGTCTCCGATCTAAACTACCCTCTGAAGGTACAACCTGTTGCTTGATACTGACCACACGAGTAAGCCTCTTAAAGGACTTGAGCGAGATAGGGGTGGGTTGATTACCCACTATATTAGTGCATTCATTTAGAGGAGAACGTATGAGCACAGGTGGTGCATGATTTTTTGTAAGGTCCACCATTTCCTTAGCTTGTGAGCCAATATTATAATTCAATATTGACCCATTACCCATGCACTTGTCCATACGTAGCCCCTTTATACTATTAGTCAAACTGTTTGTGCCTCCAATTTCAACAACACCATGATTCATTGGTGCTTCACTGGCCCCACCGAAAGCCACATGTGGAAGATTGATTGCTTGTGACTCTTCCATTACTACTTCCCTCATGTACTCACGTTCACTCACATCACCAGAGGCTTATTTTGTGGTTGGGGTGCTCGTGCTAGAAGCTTGGGGCAAAGCATGAGCTCCTTTACTACCCGGTTTTCTCCACCAAGGAGCTTGAGTGCGAGAAGAGCCTTGAATAACAGTTACAGTCTTCCTTGTTGGCCTAAACGTATCAGCCTTCATCCATTCCCCGAATTGTTGATCATCCTTCTTCATGTTTTCCTTGCCTCTAATCCATAGTTCGCAATCCCTGTCTCCATTAGAAAGACGACCACACCAGTAACAAAAATTGGGAAGGCGTTCATACTTAATACCAACCCAACCTATTTGTTTACCTTCAAACCACAACTTCCTGCATCTTGGTAATGGTTTTGAAATGTCAATGGAAATGTGCACCCTTAAAAATTCACCTCTGTTACCATCGTCTTCTGGATCTGCAACCTCAATGATCTTACCAATGGTTTTGCCAATGGTTTCACCCGTGGCATGGTTTAAACTCTTCTTAGGCACATTATGAAGCTGCACCTAGAAAGTTTCCCTTAAGGACTCTAAGGATGGGATTTCCTCCATGACTGAAACCCTCTCGAAGATCACAATGTGCTTGTTGAAAGTCCACAGTTCATGCTCTAACACATGTTCGAGGTCTAGGTTATCCTCGAATTCAAACAAGAGAATATTGTCTCCGATGTCCCGGATTTTGAGTTCTCCCACCGGTTTCCACAAGGGTTTAAAAGTATGAGCAACCGAGTCAACGTTGAGAGTTCTTTTGGTGAAAAAGCGCCAAGCCAAACGGTGAGCAGTCTCCTTCACAGGTTGTGGGGCTTCCGCCCCGTGCTCCTCATCATCATCCAAAGTGAATCGGGACCATAGACTATCCAACCCAGCCATTGTTAGTTGTAGCGAAAATAACAAAACTCCTTATACCCCTCGTTAAACACTGAGAGATGCAGACAGAATAACCAACCAAACTAACGAACAAAGGAACAATCCGTCCTACCAGGCGCTGAGGTGGCTAGAGGGAACAGAGACCTAAACACTGTCAGGGACGTTATTCTACAGGCGGCGTAGGAAACCCTAGCAGCCAGAGAAACACATTTTATTTAGTAGTTACAGAAAAGTGATTTCAACCTTGAAAAGTGCCACTTATTAAACTGACAATACCTGCCATTTCTTGTTCAAAGGAGGAGATTTGTTGATTGGGTGAATCAAGTACTGAATTTATGTAAGGTTCCACATTTGGATGAATTCAACCTTCACTTTGCTGTTTATGGTGATTAGTTTAAAAGTGATATTGATAGTTGGATCAGCTTTGCATTTCAAAAGAGAGTTCAAAGGCTTCATTTGATTTTCACACGTAACTGGGCTTTAAATAACAGGCCATACGCTCTTATTCCTCCAATGCTTTGTAATTACAGACTTGATTCGTTAACTGAACTTCATCTCTGCTCTGTTGAGGTCACTGGAGAAGCTCTCGAATACATTTTATCTGCTTTCCCACTTTTTTAATCCTTATATGTATCTATGTCAGATGTGATGAATTTCAAAATTTCTGGCCCACCACTCAAGTTAAAGCATCTTGATACTTATATAGAAAATCTTGTGTCATTTTAATATATGGGAGCAATGAAAAGCATTTCATTAAACTACGCACCCCAGCTCATTAAGGCATCTTTTGCTGGGCCTCATGCCTGCTATATCATCAAGAGTCTTTTCTAGCCTCCAAGCTATATCTTTTAGCTACAGACACTTGTATTGGACATAGGTTCTAAGGCCAGTTTGTAAATCCAATTTTTTGCTCCCCCACCCCTCTTTTCACCTTTTGAAAGAAAGACAATAGAAACAAAAGAAGAAAGCTTATCAATTTTTTGTTGGGATTTAACACGGTTTCCCAAATTTTGCAAGTTAAGGAATCTCAAGCAATTGGAATTGGTACTTGAATTATTGTGTGTTCTGCCTCCTCCTTTACACATCCCTACTACGCACAGCTCCTTCATTAAATAAATTTACAATTAAGGTGAATATTCTTACTTCAAAGCTATCGTTGTGGATTATAGGATGTTGTTTCTTTTTGGCTGATTTTATTTTGCCACCCATCCTAAAGTATTACTAATTTTGCAATGTTACCCTAAAATATTGATGTGTGCAATTCACACCCCATTTTAAGAAATTGTAGCAATGTACCCTTAAATATGAAAAATGCATAAATTACCCTTAACACAAATAATGAAATGGCAGTTTAGTACACTTGGCATGTCAATTAAAAATAAGGAATTTTTTATTTTCTTAGTTTTCTAAGTAAATCTATTGCATTTTTTCTTATTTTTTAACATAAATGTTTGATATGGCATATGCCACATGTACTAAACTGCCATGTAACCAAATGTATCAGGCATAGATTTTGTATATTTTTTTCCCCCTGATTTTATAGGGTACTTGATACAGTTCTTTGAAACTGGGGTTTAATTGAAAAAATTGATTGCAAAAGGGGTGTTAGTTTTGGAAGGTAAATTGTATGTTTCCTTGATTACTATGGATTTTACATATTTTTTATACTTATTATAAAGCTTTCCTTTCCCACCAATTATTTACAGATTGGTAGTTGGTCAAGTGTACTATTCTTTTTCATAGTCTGAGATTTTATATATATATATATATATAATTCTAATATCTTCATTTACATTGTGAATGTCACTAAACAACACAGCTACATCTTGTTTTAACTTCTAACATTATGTTTTGTTTTTTTCAGACCTGATGTCCTCATATTAAACATAGCATGGATCGATTAGCTTTATTTATCATGAAGTTTGTGTTACTCATTTATGTTTTTATCTTCATTATAGTTCACTGTTTTTTTTCTTTTCTTATTATTGGATGAACTAAAGGAAAACTTCTTTTGATTAGTAATGAGTTAATTACAGAAGCAAACAAGTACACTGTGAGGCTACATCATAGGGTTACAATCTAAACTTGAGAAGAGTGATAAAAAGTAACGAGCATTGGGTACTGTTTATTGCGGTCATCTAATCATACAAGGATCGTAAAACAAATATTTGATACTGTTCAAGGAGGGCCACTAATAGTTTAACAAAACTGCAGCGTTTCTTCTCATTTCTTATTCTTTTTTTTTTTTTCTTTTTTTTTTCCTTCTTTTTTTTTTTTTTTTTACTTTTCCTTCATTTTCATATATTTTTATGTTTTCCCCTATTTTCTTAATCATGACCGAATCTCTCTTCCATCTTTTACTTTTCTTTATCATTTTTCCTTTTTCTTTATGACAACCATATGTTTGTATTAATTTTATTTTGAGTCGCAATTCCAAATTATTTAATTCATAGATATCTCCAAGTCTAAAACCTAAATTAAATTTTTATATCCTTTATCTTATAAATTGTATGAAAGTTGCTAAAATTTTGTAATTCAGTGACATAAAAATTTTCATTTCAAATTAAAAAAGAATAAAAAGGAATAAGTTTGAGTCTCTTATTGTCTTTTTTTTTTTTTTTTAATTATTAAATTATCAAAAAACATGGTATGAGAGTTGATTTTGTCTAGAGAAATGCTACATCCACTATTTTCACATCACTTTCACTACAAGTCTTAAATGACAAGTTATTATTGGTTGTTATAAGTGGACAAAAAAGTAATTTAAGTTGTGTATTCAAATTAAAACTAATAACAACTTATCATCTATGATTTGTTATAAAAATATTATGAAATACAGTGTTTTTAAATGTTTTTTTATGCTTGTTGAAAGGATGCTTGGTGGCTTCACCTTGGGAGATTGTTGGTGGGTCGTGGGATGGGACTCCTGTCCCATCTTGGTGGATACATTTGAAATCAATTCATGGAATTCAAATATTCAATCATGAGAGAATATGACAAGTCAATCCATACGCGTACAGAACTTTTAGAATTCCCTGTACAAATTAATAAAATTATTATCACTCACCATAGGTGCTAACCATAACAATAATGCTAAAAACAAGTATATGGTAAAATCATGTGCCCAAAAATCAAGCAATTAAAATAATGAGTGCAATGAATTTACCAACTTATAGTTCACTGTATAAAAAAATAAAATAAAATAAAATAAAGAACTTATAGTTCACCGGTATGAAAATCCTAATATACCTTATGTGCATTGGTCTGCTCACATCTGCCATTGGTTTGCAATCCGTTTTTACCATTTCTCCCCTGCTCTTACACTTTGCAATTCACTTTCTCTCACATTTCAATTTAAAAGAAGTTAAAAAAAAAAAAAAAAAAAAAAAAAAAAAAAAATGAGTGGTATTGGTCCTTCTATTAGCTTTCTTCACTAACTCACAATCCCCAAACAACCCAAATCCCTTTAAGCAGAAGCTCCATACCAACCTCCATAGCAATTCCAAATATCAAGCCACAACCACAGAAGACTTCATCGCAAAATCCAAATCCCATTGCTACATCAACCCAAGGATGATACTTTACTAGCAACATAAAATATCCATATCTATATAAAAGAATGGATCGGCTTCAAAAAGCCCTGATATTACATGAAAGATCCAAAACTATATGAAAGAAATCATTTTTTCCAATTTCAAATTTTGATTTGAAATTTGGTTGTCGTTATTGCAATGGAGGTTGACATTGAGGTTTTGGTGAAAGGGATTTGGGTTATTTGAGTATTGGGATAAGTCTAATCTGTTAAATTTTTTTTTTTGACAACTCAGATTGTGAGATGGTGGTCATGTGTAACATTTTTTATTAAAAAAATTTATGTCACATTATTGTTTTGTTAGAAATGTAGGCAAGAAAACTAACAAAAGGACCAACAATAGTCAGTTTTTTAAACTTAAGAGACTAATAGCACTCCCTTAAAACTTGAGGACTAATTACCCTCTTAGGGTAAACTTTAGAGATAATTACCAATATAATTTCGCCAAAATAATATTATTCGTTTGTTATTAATAATTAAAAATAGCTATGTGATAAAATTATTTGAAAGAATAACCTCTTTAAAAGTTACACACAATTTCAATTATAATACATTTTGCACTGAAATCGTGTTTCAAAAATACAATTTTTTGCAAAATTTAAAATTTTAATACTTAAAATCATGTTTTCAAAACACAATTTTCAAAAAGAAATTAAACTATTCTTAGGAATAGTTTCTTCCCAATGTTATTTTTAATAATTATACATAATGAGGTTATTTTTCCAAGAAACCCCCAACTTTCAAGTCATATAGGCTTAATTATAACTCAGTTAGGCCTAAAACCTAACAAAGTTGGACTATCAACGGATTTATTAAAACAAAGTTGGGCCATATCCAAGTAATAAAATATGGACTCTCCACTGGCAATAATAATTATAAAAGTTTACGTTTTAGCCACAATTGTTTCATAGGCAATCAATGACATATTACAATAGAACTTCAGCTTTCGCTCTTGACACCCCTAGTTGCTGTGACTTCAAGAAATAAATAAAATAAAATAAAAAGGGGGAGATGTTAGTTTGAAGTTTAGACATGGATATATAAAAATAAAAGAGAAAGATATGTATATAAAATCTCATAATCACTTAGAAGAAAAGCTAACCATCTAAAATCTAAGAATATCACAGAAGACCACTGTTGGAAATTTAGACCCCTTAAACACACAGATTGCGTAGCCTAGATTAATTAGCCAAGTTGTTACTTAGTCAAATTATGCAATTCTAGGTTAAAGCAATCAAATAATCATATCAAGATATAAAGCAGCGGAATAATAAATAACACAAGATATGATCACCCAGGAAACCACTCGGTAAAAACCTGGGGAGGATTTGACCCACCGATCCTCAAGGCATAACAGAATTCACTATGAAAGAATTGAAGTTCTTACAGAAGGACTACAAGCTCCCCGCTCGACTTCCTAATGCTACCCACCAGTAAAACTTCCTGACACGACCACGCGCAGGCTCCGAATCCACGGACTACTTCTTTCTTGAATTCTTCAATCAGCTACAAGCTCCCCGCTTGCTTTTCTTTTTAAGTTCCAATGGTTGCAACTATAATGATCTTCAAGATGTTGAAATCATCTCTACCTTGAAAACCCTAAGTTTTGTGTAAAGGAAGTCTCCTCAAAGATCTCACACGAGATTCACACAAAACAGCAATGTATGAGCAACAAAGCAATATGGACAACCCTAAAAAACGTGGCTAGGGTTTAGTTTATATACCTAGGGTAAAAACACAAAACCCTAAACGTTTAATGAAGTAGGGCTGAGTTGGAAAATCTGCAGAAAATTCAACCTGTGCGATTTTCGATCGATCGAGTCTATTCTTCGATCGATCGAGCCAGGCCGAAAGTCCCAAGTACTTCTGCAGCCACTCGATTCCAACTTTACAATATTAAACCAACTTTGAGCAATTCTAAACAAGACTAAATACACTGTTTTGATCATGGTTTGCCAACATTACAAATTAGAGTTCTAAATACAAAAACTCCTAAGACCTTAGAACCTAACAAACTCCCTTTGGCAATCCGTGACAAAACCCTAATTCACAGCTCAAAGTTTTACAAATAAAAAGCCCTTTACAAAGGTAATGCTCATAAAATCAAATTCAGCCTAACTACTATCCATCAGTTGCAAGTGTAGACAGCAGCTTAGTTGAATCAACCTGTATATTCCTGAAATACTCAACAAACGCATAAACGCATGTGTGACAGAAAAGAGTAAAAACAACAGGTATAACATTCTTGTAAGATCCACACAACACAAAATAAAGACATATAAAAATGAACAAGTCATAAATATAAATCAATACGCAGTGAATCATAAAGCAACAAGAATCAATAAAAAATAAATGTATATCAAACAATGTTACTCCCCCTAACATGAATATCCCAAAAAAAATGATATACATAGTGAAGCACCTAGATACAATCTAAAACAATATCTCCCCCTAACAACAAAAATCTCTACAAGACAAAACTCCAAGTCAAAACTCCACTCCCCCTTTTTGTGACGGAATGCCAAAGAGCAATCATGAGTCGCCATCAAAAGGAGGTGGTGAGGAAGAATGAAGACGTGCTAAATCCACTCGAAGAGCACGAATCTCATCCAGCAAGTCCACCAAAATCTGACCATGAGCCTGCTGAACAGTCATGACAGTCTCCAAAGTACGACGAACATCAAAGTTGGCCGAAGGAGGTGAAGGAACATCAGCAGCAGCAGTATCAGCACCAACTGGATCA
>NW_027069924.1:457712-532108 GCF_002906115.3 Quercus suber | reverse complement strand
CGTAAAAGAGGTCGTGCACATTCTACTGCTGATGATAGCGTGTTGACTGATCTGTCTGATCAGTTGAAGGATATAGCTACGGCTCTTAAAGAAATCAATCGGGGCCCGATAGATTATACATCTCTTTATAATGAGGTTATGGCTATGATGGCGGATGGGTATAGTGAAGAAATGCTTGCAACTGCGTTTGACCATCTGTGTGAAAATGAGAAGGTAGCACGGGGATTTCTGGCTAAGAATGCTAGGCTGCGAAAGCTGTGGTTGGATGGTTTTTTTTTCTCACAACTTTGACTTGCCTGTTTCATGTAGACTGTGATGGTAGCTTTATGGATTCACTGTTGTTGTAGAACTAGTATTAACCTACTATTGTATTATATGTAGTACTTTGTATTATTGGGACAATACAGTTATGTATTTGTACTATTCAGATACCACGAGTAGGTATCATTTTTGTACACCATGGAGGTGTAATGACAATGGTGAACGATGAATGTGGCTATTTTTATATTAATATTATCGGTATATTTAAATGATTATTTTTTATGTTGAAGTGGATGATTATTTTTGTACTGTTACAGATATGTATACGCAATGCAGGTGTATGTTGAAGTGAATGATTAGTTTCTAATTATTACAGGTTTGTCTAGATGACAAAGGAGTTGAAATTTGTAAGGCATTTTCCGTAAAATTAATTCACAAACCAAACATGAACATTGATTTTCCGGAAAAAATGGATTTTATTTTCCGTAAAATGTTTACTTGCACCAAACATAAAAATTGATTTTCCGTAAAGCATTTTCCGTAAAATATTTGACCGAACCAAACTCCGGAATTGATTTTCCGTAAATCGATTTCCGAGACAGCCAAACAACCTCAATACATTTTCCTTTTCCGGAAAATAGCATTTCCGGAAAATATGTATTTTCCGGAAAACGTTTTACGCGAAACAAACACAGCCTTAATTATAACTCAGTTAGGCCTAAAACCTAACAAAGTTGGACTATCAACGGATTTATTAAAACAAAGTTGGGCCATATCCAAGTAATAAAATATGGACCCTCCACTGGCAATAATAATTATAAAAGTTTACGTTTTAGCCACAATTGTTTCATAGGCAATCAATGACATATTACAATAGAACTTCAGCTTTCGCTCTTGACACCCCTAGTTGCTATGACTTCAAGAAATAAATAAAATAAAATAAAAAGGGGGAGATGTTAGTTTGAAGTTTAGACATGGATATATAAAAATAAAAGAGAAAGATATGTATATAAAATCTCATAATCACTTAGAAGAAAAGCTAACCATCTAAAATCTAAGAATATCACAGAAAACCACCACAGTATAGCAAATTGCTAATTTTGTAATATAACTTGGTTGCTTTTTATTGAACTTATAAATAGAAAATAATGTAATAAGTTTTTCATAAATTAAAATTTTTATCCCAAAAACTAGATTTCAAAATATTAATTTTAAAAGGTTGATAATTCCAAGGGATAACACAACCGATTGAGAACCACTCCTATACGAAGTAACTCAAGTCAAAATTGGTGGGAAAAGGTGAATTTAACCACTTAATCAAAATTAGAATATGTTCATGTGTCAATTTAACCATCAATGAGCATTTAAAGGTTCATGTAATAAGTTGTAATAGGAATTTTTCAAAGCCATCTCATGAGTTAGGGGTAGCAATAAAGGCTAGACACTAGACCAGCTGCCTCAATTGCATATTTGGAGCAGAGCAAATCAGGGAGTGCTGATATGGGCTGTCCAATTAGATTAGAGGTTTATAGAAATAAAAATTAAAAAAATTTAAAAAAAAATCAGAGGATATTTTCTTTTTTTTTTTGGGTAAACATGGAAATTTCATTAAACTTAGGAATTAACAAGTCTGTTACAGCACATATTCTCTTTATCATAGACTAATAACCTATCCACCACAGACGGTGGGCACAAAAACACAGTAAAGGAAGACAAAGAAGTCGCTCCCAACTTTGCCAATGCATCAGTGCATTGATTGGCTTCTCGGTAGGCATGAACAATATGTTTATTGGGTATTTCCCTCAGCAGGTTCCTGCAATCAGTCAATAAGGGTTCCATTAGCAAATTGGCACTGTTATTAGTCATGAGAAGCGCAACACTTAGTGCATCAAGCTCAACAATCAGACTATTAAGCCCCATTTCCTTTGCTAGCACCAATACGTCCCTTAAAGCCCACAGTTCAGCCCTGCAACTATCAGTGTGCCTGATTGGTCTTGAATAACCCCTCAGCCAAACCCCCTCATGATTTCTGATTACACCTCCTCCCCTTGCCTTACCCGTACTTCCTATCACAGAACCATCCGAGTTGAGTTTAGCCCACCCCTCAGGTGGCTTGGTCCAGCCAACGAGGATTATAGATTTCAATTTCTACACCTTACAATTGATACCTAGTGAGAAGAACTCAGCACTTTCTTTGATGCATCTCCTATAGCTCACGTTGTCCACCCTTCCCGTTCTGAACGTGACTTCATTCCTATGGAGCCAAATATGCCATACCCCCATGACAAACAATATTTTCCATGGCAAACCCATTATATCAGATTTGATATCATTCTAACAATTGATCTCAAGCCACTTCCCAAGGGGTAAATTAAAAGAATCCCTTAGGCATTGTGGAAAGTTCAGGTCCTTCCAAAACCTTTGAGCCACCTCATAGCTCCTTAACAAATGCTCAATTTTTTCATTGTTTCTCTGACACAATCTACATATGGGGTCAATGTTTAAACCCCTTGAACCTAGCACGTCTCTAGTTGGCACACTTTTATGTAAACACAACCACAGAAAAAACTGGTTCTTGGAAGGAGCTTTTACCTTCCAAACCCATGAAATTGGATTTGTCTCAAGGTTCAAAGGATTTAAATTTCGTGCCATCAAGTAAGCTGATTTCAGAGAGAAGATGCCATCTTTGGAGAAAGCCCAATGAAGAGTATCCTCTGTATTCTGGTTCAGAGACAATGGAGTTTCTTTAATTACATTAAGGACTTATTCTGGTAACTTAAAAGATATGCATTGGCTTCTCCAAGCACCTTCATTGTCAAAACATTGATTAACAATTATCTGCTCTTCAGCCCGGTTTAGAGGTCCTTCAATGAGGCTTCGAAGCCTGCCTATTGGTAGCTAAAAATCCCTCCAAACATTGATTGATTCACCATTCCTCACAGCCCACTTCAAACCCTTAACATATATTGGGCCACCCTTCTTACAGGTAGTTCAAACACTCGAGTAAAGGGCTGATCTTTCTTGCTCTAATCTTTGGGGAGTTAGGTATTTAGCAACCAACATTTAAGCCCAAGGTGCCCCTTGATAACTAGCCAACCTCCAACACAGTTTAGCAAGAATAGCAAGATTCCTATCCTTCATGGAATAAAGACCCAATCCACCCAACTCTTTAGGCAGCGTCACTATTCTCCAATTAATTCTCCAATTAACCATGTGCATTCTTCTCTTCTCCTCCTTTGAACCCCAAAGAAAGTCTCTGATAATCTTGTCCACTGCATCACACACTTTGGTAGGTAGGGCTTGGCATTGCATATAATATTCTGCTACTGGTATAGCTGCTGTTTTGGCAAGCACTAGCTTCCCTGCCCTTGTTAGCAGCTTTGTCTTCCAGCCAGCAAGCTTGCTCTGAATTTTCTCCACCACAAAGTTGTATGTAACCTCGGTTCTGCTCTGTTGAAGGATTGGAAAGCCAAGGTATCTTCCAAGATTGGTTGTTGCATGGATTCCCAATTTCCTACAAATGGACCTCTTCCTTCTTCTGGTGACATTTGGGGAAAAAAAGATTTTGGATATTCCTGGACTAACTTTCTACCCTACAAGATTGCAGAAATTATCTATAACTTCAATTATGGCCTCACAATTCTTATGATTAGCCTTTGCAAACAACATCAAATCATCAGCAAAGAAAACATGGGAAAAGCTTGGCCCATTTCTAGATGCTTTGACCTTATCCCACCTCCTAGCTTCACACATGCTAGTGATTTGGCTTCCAAGAAACTCCATGCACAATAGAAAAAGATAGGGTGAAATAGGATCACCTTGTCTAATCCCTCTCGAAGGGTGGAAGGCTTCAAGTTTGTTGCCATCAAAGAGAAGGGCTATGGTTGTTGTGGAAATACAACTCATGATGAGGTTGATAATATTTTGGGGAAGCCCAAAATGTTCCAGGACCATTTTCACGAAACTCCACTCAAGGCAATCATAAGCCTTCTCAAGGTCAATTTTTACAACCATGTATCCTTCCTTACCCTTCCTTCTTTTAAGAGAATAGATTAACTCTTGGGCAATAACAACATTATCCGTGGCTCTCCTCCCTTCTAAAAAAGTAGTCTGCATGGGGGAAATCAAGGATGTTAGAAGGGGTCTAAGCCTTTGGACAATAATCTTAGAGATGACCTTATAAACTGTATTGCAAAGGCTTATTGGTCTGTAATCGCTGACAGTTTCAAGTCCAACCTGCTTCGGAATTAGAGCAATGAGAGTCTGGTTGAGATACTCTGGGACTTTTTGACTTATGAAAGCTTCCTTGACTTCTCTCTTAATCGAATCTCCAACTATAAGCCAGAATCTCTGGAAAAACCCTGCATGTAGACCATCAATCCCAGGGGATTTGTATGGTTTCATAGACTTCAAGGCATTCCATATTTCCTTATCAAAAGGGCTATGAGACAACCCTCTTGCTTCTTCAAGACTAAGTTTAGCACCTCACTCAGTATTCCATTGTGGGGTAATGTTACAATATACTTGCTCAGTCTGGTACAGCTTAATGAAGCTTGAAGTGAATATATCATTAACTTCTTCAACATTGTGCACCCAAATCCCATCATCGTTCTGAATGCTAGTGATTCTGTTCTTGCTCCTCCGAGCAAGTGCTGACATATGGAAATAGGAAGTATTCCTTTCCCCAAAAATGATCCAGTTTGTTCTTGCTTTCATTGCCCAAATTTCCTCCTCCATTTGAAGAATAAGATTATACTCCTCAAATAGTTGATTTTGGAGATTAATAAGAAATGGGTTAGGGTGAAAGGCTAAAGCCTTCTGAGTACCTAGCAATCTGGCCATTATTTGCTTCTTCTTGGCAAAAACATTCCAAAAAACCTCCGTATTCCATCTTTGAGCCTTTATTGTAAAGTCCAATATAGCACCCTTCAACCTAACACCTTGTCCTTCCTAAGCTTCCTTGACCACAATTGGGAACTCCTTATGGTTAAGCCAAATGGACTGAAATCTAAAGGTTTTGTCAGAGACATTACCCATATTGGGATTCAAGTTTAACACCAGGGGGCAATGATCAGAATTGATTCTAGCCAAGTGAGTGACATTGGCCTTTGAGAAAAATTCCTTCCAATCAGGATTAGCCCAACACCTGTCCAGCCTGCATTGAATTAGATCTCCAGTCTCCCTCTTATTGGACCAAGTAAACTTTGGTCCTAAGAAACCCAAATCCATCACATGGCAAGCATCCATACACTCTTTTATAGCTCTAACCCTTCTCATACAAACCGGGTTCCCACCAGATTTTTCCTTCTCTGAAAGCACTTCATTAAAATCTCCCATAAGGGCCCAAGGAAGATCGTGAAGATTTGCTAACATTTTTAAATTCTCCCAAAGAATACATCTTTTAGCGAATCTAGGACTAGCATAAATAGCACTAATTAACCAGTTAAGGGATTGAGATCTTACCCGAATAATAGCATGAATCTCCTGTTCAGTTGTTGCCAGAATGTCCACATGCACTGCATTCAAACTCCAAAGCAACCAAATCCCTCCTGTATACCCAATGGTGTCAATCACTTCAACACCATCAAAAGGCAGAGTTTCTATTATCTCTATAGCCCTTGCGCCGCTTAATCTTGTTTCCTTAATCACCATGATGATAGGGGAATGCCAAGCAACCAAGTCCATAACAGTCTTTCTAAAGAGGGGTTTCTTAGCTCCCTTACAATTCCATATCAAAATATTCATGATTCTATTTGGATCTGTTGTAGAATCAAAATGAGACAAAGAAGAAGCATCTTTAGTGTCCCTTAACCTCCATGCATCCATTAGTTCCATCCTCAACTCCAAACTCCCCCGAAGTAGAGTTATGGAGTGTTTAATGATCCTTAATGTGTCCTGTGATGCCCTAATTAGGATCGTTCCCTTGATCATTGGCTCCACATATTGCATCATTTTTACCCGATGTAAGTTGCCCATCATCAAGCATTCCACTGATTTGTTCTATCTCCTAGATTTTCCTCACAGTTATCACTGGTTGAGTCCATGCCACCTCTGCCTCTAACAACAATTTTTCCGAAGTCAGCATGCTTGATTCTATTGCTGACGACCTTGAGCTTATCGTCGGCTGCACTGGTACTAGTGGCCTGTCCGTTAAAAACCTCCACCAAGGGTTTGGAGTTGTAGCCCATGCTTCGTCCTTCAACGATAGGTAACCCAACCTTTTGCTTGTCTCTGTTAACGGGAATATGTTCTTCCAAGCCACCATTAGCTCTGTCTCAAACCATCCCCAAATCTCAGTTGGATCTTGCCTTATCCACCGAATGGTTTCGTCCCCCACAGCTATGATCTTCCCTTTGTAAAAAATCCCCATTTTTCCTTCCCCTCCTTTGTTATTGACTTTTGAAGGAGTAGCGTCTATCTCTTTAAAATTTGCTTACGTGTATATATCATCCCCAGATGGGCTGGAGAAAACAAATAGGCCTTGGTGCGCCCCATCCACTTTCATAAAGTCTTTACCCGAACCACTAGGTTCTATACCAGTTTTAAAGCTAAGGCCCACCCCATTTGGTTGACTTCTAACTAAACTTAATACATTTTGGTTGGCTTTAGCACGTGAAATCATACCTTTTGTTCCCTTACCCTTGTTTGGTTTATTAAGATTTGATGTGAAAAACTTACTGACCTCATTGATTGATGCAACAGGTTGCGTGTGAGAAGCTTTTCTTTTGCCTTCCTATTTGTACTGATCCGCCACCCTAGGCCTGTCTATGGAGCTATGCTCTGAGCTAGCCTCACCCGTTTGGCTATGCTCCAAGGGTTGCTGCTTTATTCTCATTTCACCAGTGGGTTTCCACCGGCTGACTACCATCCATTCCCCATAATCCTTCATCTTATTCATCTCTATTTCTTCTTTCCTAACCCTTTGCACGTTGCCCTATTCTTGAGTGCAGGTATCACGTTCCTTTGTTGCCTCTTTCGGTGTTTCTCTGATGATAAACAGGCAAGCCTCTACCTTATGTCCAATCCTGCCACACAAGAAACATAGAGCATTGATCCCTTCATACTGCATACACTGGGCAAGCTTTCCAAGGTATACAGTTTTTATTTGAGGTTTATCTAAATTAACTTGAATGCATAGTCTTGCAAAACGGCCTCTTTCTCCATTGGCTGCGAGTCAATCCGAAGCGGAGGGCCGATGGCTCACCTAATCTTAAGTAGTGCATTAGTCTCATAAAATTCTATGGGTAACTCAGGTAGCCTTATCCACACTGCCACCGAAGACAACGTTGCAGATGAAGCTTTGAACTCAGGTTTCCATTGCCTTATAGCCAAAAAGGGTTGCCCAATAAACCATGGACCACCCTTTAGGATTTGATCCACATCAGCCACTAGTTCGAATTTAACTAGATAGTAATCAAAACCCAAATCAATACAATCCATACGTCCAGATGGCTTCCACATGCTTCGGATCTTTTCGACAAGAAAGGCAAAACCCATTCGCCTCCCAAAAGTTTTAATAATTAGAGCTTTTTGCCAAGGTGATCTCATACAAATTAAAGGTGTACAGGGTTCGGTTCGATCGATTTTGGAGAGACTTTTCACACCACACCTATAGGGTGCAGTTTCACACTATGCTTAACCGCACCTTACTTTTGGAAGATAAAACCCGGTCTACACAAGGTGCGGTTAATTTTAGCGGCTCGGTGCGGTTCGTTTGGTTATATGGGCTGAATTTTTAAAAATTACTATTCTAAGCTTTAGACTTTTAGACCTTTAAAAAATAACATTTTTAGCCCATTTTGACTACTTTTTAACTGACTTCTTTTTAACTAAGCTTTTCTTTATCAAGTTTTAACCACAATTATGAAAGCAAAATCAGACACTGACATGAAAGTTCGACACAACATGGTGAACTGAAAACAAAATAAAAAATAATCCTTAAAACAAAATCAAACAAAAAAGAAAAAAAGATCAAAAATAGTGAACTTAAAACAAAGATAAATAGTACGAGAAAATACCCAGGAACTATTTAAGCCTTTGAGATTTATTCCTTTACTAGCTGAAGCTGAATCTCTTAAATTACCCCTGAAATTGCAAGAAAATAAAAATTAGAATCAACAACAAACATTTAGTGACTATAAAATAAAACTAAAACAATGTAATTGATGAGAGGGAAAAACATTGAGAGCCTAAGATTCTGAGATTGAGAGGGAAAAACTAATTTTTTTTTGGCAGGATTAGGGTTTGGAAGAGAAACGAAGGTAACTGATGACTGAGTTCTGGCAACAGTGTGAGACACTGAGAGTCTGAGATTTGAAAGGAGCAGAAGTCTAAAGAGTGAAAGCTTTTTTTTTTTTTTGAGAAAGAAGACGTTTGTTGATTAACATCATGGCACGGCCAAATCAGCCTGAACAAAGGGTAAGGTGCGAGATGGGACATCCTCCATCCACACGGTACAACCTGGTGTCATCACAGCTAGCCTAGCTAAACTATGAGCAACTTTGTTGCCATCTCTCCTAATGTGAGAGTATGACAATTCTGAAAACAAACCCGAAAATAAAGAGATATCATTAATCAATGGTGCAAAATGAATCAATCCATTGTCATTGTTCCGCAAAGCCTTCACTAACACTTCTGAATCACCCTCCACAATAGCACAGTCCACTCCAATCTCGCTGCCAAACTCCACTTGCATTAATGTGTTCATTCAACTGCTTGCATTGGTTGGCTCTGGATTGTGTGGAGAATTATTAGGGATGTGATCTTTATTGCCATTATAGCGTTTCTGGACTGACTCGGCTCCTCTGTGGTAACGGTTTCCTGCACTAAATGCACCTTTAAAGAGTTGACTGATTTTCCAGGTTGTGCCCACCGTCTGCTCCTCCCTTGGTGGTGGTTCATTGCTGGTACACCCTCTTCTTCAGGCCTGGTCTTACCGGCAGGTGAGTTTGTTGTCTTGCTCTTAGGAATGTAGAAGCCTGGGACAGCCACAACACTTCGCCTTGCTGGAAAAAATGGTGGAGCACGTAGAGAAGGACCAAATTGCTTCTGGTTTTCTGCTAGACTCCCTTCACTTTCCAACCAAATTCACAATCCCGATCACTATGGTCCATTCTGCATCACCAATAACATATTTGGAAGACGCTCATATTTGAAAGTGATCCAAGTTTTTTTCCCATTCTCCAGAGATACAACTCTACCACGGCAAAGCGCAGAGAAACATCCAGCCCCACACGAATCCTCATGAAATTTCCACCCTCAGTTTCTGCCGGATTAACCGAGTGTATAACTTGTCCTACAACTTCACAGATTTTCTCGGCGCTTTGACATTTAGATATTTGTAAGGAATCCATGAACTTGCACCCAAAAGAAAGTCTTCTCAAATTTCAGTTCTTCCATAGGCATGCTCTTATCATACTTTTGCATAATCACCAAGTGTTTATCAAAACTCCATGGCTCTGCACTAAGGACTTTATCTACTTCACTTGCATTTTCAAATATGAACAGAATAACATGATCACCAAGATTTCTGACCTTGAATCCACTTTTCGATCGCCACAAAGGAGTGAAGTTTTTGCAATTGCCTCAATATTAAGAGCTCGTTTCGTAAGAAACTTTGCTGCTATAATATGTTCTTGGGAGCTGAATTCACTCTCTAAGCAGCAACCTGGGCCCTCTCTCTCAGACAGTGATAGTTTTGTCCAACTTTGTGACAACTCTTCCATTGTAACACAAGAATAAGACTAGTAAAAAAAAAACACTTTGTTTCCCAATTCCCTTGAAGAAAACCCAACTAGCCAACGTTATAACACTGTTAGAACGTGGAAGACAGACAACCTTCATAGAAGGTACAACTATTCTACTGTCTAAGAGAAGTTAGAACACTTTCTTAGCTACAGAGAAACTTTTTTCTAATCTCTAGAGGTGAAATGACTAATAAGAGAAGCTCAGCGGAAACAACAAAAGGGAAAAAACATGTGTGGCTAAGATTAAAAGAGGAAAAAAAAAACTGGCACAGTTGCACGGTACTGACTCAAATAGTGAGTCAGTGACAAGCATCGTTTTTTGTTATTATTATTACTTTTTTTTTTTCAAAAAACGCAAATGGCAAAAAATGACTAACTCATGCGGCATTTTTTTTAGATTTTTACTTTTTTTTTTTTTCAAAAAACGCAAGTGGCAATTTTATGACATGACTATACAGTCTGTACCACACTAACCCAAACGGCTATACAGCATATATATATATATATATATTTTTTTTTTTTCAAAGGATGCAAGTGGAAGACACTAGAGACTAGAGTTACTTATCAGAGTCAGACCACACATTTTGGACAAAGCCTCACACGTCAACTTCCTTTTTAATTCAATTTTTTTTTTGATAAAGACATTAGACATGTACGTTATATATATATATATATATATATATAAGAACGACCCTGTTCAGTAACTTCATTTATGGATGAACGTTGCGTCTTCTTATAACGTTAGGCCTCTTATTTTTTCTTCTTCTTCTTCTTATACATATACGTAATACATATATATATATATATAACATGCTCGGGTCAATTCGGTTTTTGTCGGTGTGCACATCTTGGCGCCGATGGGCGCACCGGTCTGATGTCGGCACTGAAAATTTGCCACCGATCACCTTGCCGAAAACCTTCGGCGGAGCTCTGAGCGGGGCGGGGCGGTGCAGTCAGACCGGTTTTGTCGGTGTCGGTATCTCCTTGAGCACCCCTAATACAAATATGATGAAACTACATGCACTTATCTCAATCTATAATAAAGAGGACCAGGACGAAGATAGCATCACACCCAACAATAAAATTAAATAAATACCAACAAAAGTGTCCAATGATGAACCCCACGTGGGTCCCCCTCAACACTTCATCTCCACTCTCTCTAGCTCAATATCTCTATCCATCAAACTCATAAACTCCACTCTTCTTCATCTCTTCTCTTTGTGTTTGACACACAAATTGAAGTTTTAATTCATACTTTTGTACATACCATTTCTTTGCCATCCAAAGAGATGTGCAGAGAAAGCATTGAAGAAGGAGAGTTATCAACTCCTCTAGTTGCCAAAGAAGAACACCATCAACTATATGGCAGTGGTACTAGTAGCGGTACTACTGGTTGTGATGATGGTGGTGAGGCCAGAGTGGATCTTCCTCAGTCATAGGTGTGGTTGTGCTTAGCACTTTGGTTGCTGTCTCTGGTTCCTATGTTTTCGGCACAGTTGTCAGTGAAATTTTACTTTAGCATAGAGTGGTCCACACTCTCTCTAGTCCACATGGTCCTGGTCCAGGGATATTGTCTGCAAAGATGCTGATGTGTTTATGATGAGTGCCAAATTTTGCAAACCTGTAGAAAACTCAAATTCTATGAAGAATTATTAATCTCTGAATCTTCACTACAGTTTGAAGAGTCACAATGTTCTCTATGCTACTAGGCCATGATAGAAAATATATTATTTGAACGTTGTGGGATTTTACATACAAATGCATCTAAATGATTGAGGTATAGATTTGTTAATGGATTGCAGGGAGTGTTTGGTAACATTGGAGAGAATAACTGAATAAGACAATAAATGGGATGGGTATCTCTATGTGGGATGCTTAGACGTTTGATATGCTGACTACAGAACTGAAAATGGTGTATAATTGATTTCGTAGGTGGGATATTCATCACCTGCTCAATCTGGAATCGTGGATGACCTAGGTCTTACTGTGGCAGAGGTGGGTTTAAAACTATAGAGTGCATTTTTACTTTTGGCAAATGATATTATCACTTTAGAACAATTTTAAGCACTTGAACTATCTTGCTCTGGAAACATCTTCTCCTATGAATAAAACATTATTTTAACCATTTTTTCCATTTCTATATTAATTTCACTGAAATTTTGTATAAATTTCAGTATTTATGCTTCTATTGTCTGGGATTATGGTGATTTATGACAACACAAATCTTCATGTGAAGATACCACTATTTGAGCTCTACTACATGGAAAAAGAAGAAAGGTTATGTTCAGAAAATCATGTCTGCATGGCAATATCACAGACACGGTTCATCTCCTAGATTGTGTTTTTCTGATCTGAAAATTAGAATAAAGTTCAACTATGATTTAGAGAAATGTTAAATACAATTAAAAGGCATACGACATTTAGGATGAATGACATTTCAAAGTTTGAGCACAGAGAATAATTTTAGTTGGCAGTAAGGACTATATGACTTGGAGATACTTATCTGATCTTCATAGAGAATTGCTGTTTGAGGTTTCAAAATGAAGTGAAATGTTGTATCTTGTTGTTTTATGCAAAATCCATTTTGCTGCATTGCTTCGTAAACTATCTTTTGCTTCCCTTATACATTTTTGTATATGATTTTCTCAACATTTTTTGGTTATACTGCAGTACTCACTTTTTGGTTCAATATTGACAATTGGAGCAATGATAGGTGCAATAGTGAGTGGCCAAATAGTAGATTACATAGGTGGAAGAGGTGTAAGTACTTCACCCTGGAATCATTGCTGGTGTATTATTAAGGTTCAAACTCCACAACTCACCAGTTTTTCAATTTGTTGGTTGTTTTACAAGGCAGACAATGGGCTTTTTAGAGATATTATGCCTGGCAGGGTGGCTAGCCATAGCATTCTCAAAGGTTTTAAATCCCATCTCTCTGTTTTTTTGCGGTTCCAAACATCAATGTTAATTTTACATGCATGACAACCCCTACATTTTATCTGAAAAGATGTTTACATAAGGATAATGGAAATCGTTGAGGCAGCATCACAATTTTGTTGTTGCTCTCATACATGATCAGAAACAACTATGTCACAAAATTGTTTCAGGAATTAATTTGTCGTAAGTAGATATGTTATCTTAGCTTCACTTCATAATGTCAAATGTTTGGTGCTTGTTGAAAGGGAGCTTGCTGGCTTGACCTTGGGAGACTGTTGGTAGGTTGTGGGATGGGACTCCTTTCCTATGTGGTAGGTTGTTAGATTGCAATTTCAATGATTTATCTTCCATGTAAACAGTAAAATTAATTGTGTTCCTGATAGCAATCAGGTACCTATAATATAGCAGAAATAACACCTAAGAATCTTCGAGGAGGTTTACAACGTTCATTAGGTAACAAGTCTCGTGTATAGTGTAAGTCATGCAAAAGTCTCGTGATATGACTTCTTCTTGTTCTACTACTTGCCACTCTACATTTGATTTTTGTCATATTTTATTATTATTTTTTCATATCTTTGGCTTTGAACTGGCGAACTTGGCTTGAATGGTAAGCTTCCCTGCTCTTGTCTTGTATTCTTGTCATTTGAAGGTAGTTTCATGGTAAGGCTTATTTATTTTTTTATTTTTTATTTTTTTTTTCTTTCTTTAATTCAAGAACTATACCATGTCCAGTACAACTTCTTGGTCTACTCTTCATTCCAAAATCCCCAAGATGGCTGGTGAGTTATTCAAAAATTTATTAGAAGATTTTTTTGGAAGGTGTTAGGGAGATAACACGTTGGGGAGACTCCAATTGATGAGTTAATACAATATATCACAACACCACTTAACCCAAAAGCTTGAGCCAATGGGTTCATGCTCAATTATGTTATATTTAATCACTCACTTTTGTCATTATTATCCAATGTGGGACTTCACTACTTATAACTAAAAAGCTTACAACTAAGCACACCACTCACACGTAAATATTCTAACAAAAGGTGCTCTTTGGATAATGCATTTGAAAACTACCAAAAAAAAAAAAAAGAGTTAAAAGTTTTGCTAATCATTTCTTTTTCCTTTATTCTTCTTTTAGCCAAGTACATGTGATTTGACAAAGATGTCTAATCGCTATAAAGTGGAAAGAAAATTCAAGCATTGACTGACATGGTCATATGATTTTTTTTTAGGCAAAAATTGGTCGAAAGAAAGAGTGTGAAGCTACTCTACAGCATCTTAGGAGGTAGAATGCTGATATCACTCTAGAAGCTACTGAGATTAGAGTAACTTTTGGACTTCAGATGTCAATGAGAAGATAACTCTTCATTTCCTCTTTAACTAGAAAATTACTTACTTTGACATAGTCTTGAATATTTTCCAACAATTTTGCTTAGAAACAAGTATTGACATGGTTTTTGAATCATTTTATAGGAGTACACAGAAAACCCATCAATAGCTTTTGAAGCTAGAATTCTTGACTTATTTCAATGGAAATATGCTCATTCACTTATTGTAAGCTTTTGTATCTGTTAGGTTTAAAGATTAGGAATTAATTTAGAACTTCAATTTGTATTTTGTTGGCAAACCATGATCAAAACATTTATTCTAGTTTAGGCTTGCTCAAAATATGTTAATTTGTAAAATTGGAATCGAGTGATTGCAGAATTTATTGGACTAAATCTGCAAGGCTCGATCGATCGAACCACGTGCAGATTTATTTTTCTGTAGAATTCCAGTTCAGCCTAAACTCTATTTAAACGTCTTGGGGTTCAAGTTATCCTATATATAAGGGAAACCCTAAAACGTTTTGAGAGCTTTTAGAGAGATTAAAGTGTGGTGTGTGCTTTTTTTATTTTTAGGTTTTGTACCCAAAAGCTCTTTAAAGGTTGTTGCTCATATTGCGGTTTGTGTAAATTTTTTGTGAGATCTGTGAGGAGCTTTCCTTTACACAAACTTAGGGTATTATCAAGAAGGAGATTATAGTTAAAACTTGATATCAATTCATTGCTGCCATTGGAGCTTAAAGAACACAAGCGGGGAGTGCTTGTATCTTGCTGGGAGAATCCAAGAAAGAATGAGTCCATGGTTCGAGAGCTTGCACGTGGTCGTGCATAAGTTTCTACTGTGGATAGCATTAGAAAGTTAGTGAGAGTTAAGTTCTTTTACTATAACTTCGATTCTTTCATATAGTGGATTCAAGTTTACCTTGAAGGATAGACTAGGTCTAAATCCTCCCTAGTTTTTTACAGTGTGTAGTTTTCCTAGGTCATCATATCATTTGTATTTATTTTCCCTGCTTATATTTGATATGATGTTTGATTGTGTTAACCTAGACTTGATAATTTGACTAAATAATCACTTGGCTAATTAACTAGGTTAATCTGGTTGTTTTAAAGGGTCTAAAACCGTTTAGTATCATAATCTTTGTAGCACATTTTTAATTTTTTAGACAAGTTTGATCTTTTTGGCTAGCATAAAAGTGGGTTAGGTTGGAGTTGGCCTGATGGTACTGCAATAATTTGGAGGAGTCAATGGAATTGCATTTTATGCAAGTGCTATATTCATAACAGCTGGTAGAAAAAGGACTGTCTTTTTTCTTTCTCTTATTTTTTTCCCCTTATTTAATGCTACTTATAGTTAACAAGAAATGGAAGTTGAATAGAGGAATACTTTGTAAATGACAGGATTTTCGGGTAGTATTGGGACCATAGCAATGGTCATTGTTCAGGTTCTTGACTCTCGTTGCCGAATTCCAACATTTGCTTCTACTTAATGCTTTTTAAGTAATTTACATGATTTTGTACAGATTCCAATGATGGCATTAGGGGTAATTTTGATGGATAAATCTGGAAGGCAGCCACTTCTATTGGTAAGAAGGTTAAGAAATCTCTACTGTGTAATGGAGTTGAATGAAAAAAATTTGAATTCCACTATATTCATAGGTTTTGCTGCAGGAACATGCTTAGGTTGCTTACTTGTGGGATTGTCATTCTTCTTGCAGGTATTTTCTATAGAAAAACCTATTTTTCTTGAAAACTAGTTTCATCGGTTTTGTTGAATATTTCTTAATAGAATAAAGATTCAATTATGTAGGATCTTCAAACATGGACCCAAGACAACGCCAATTTGAGTACTTCTGTGAGTGGAAATCCTATTAAGTTTAAAAGCTCATAAAATAAATGTTGTTTAATACCATTACCATTGGTTGTATTTAACCAATTAGTAGCAATCTGGAAATAGTTTTTACTGCTTTGAAAGCATGAGCATTTCAGAAGTTTTACATAAAGTTGTGGATTTTTATGATCTGATTTTGGTCATCTATTACAGCTCTCAATCTATATTCATGGTGCAATTGGCTTGAGGGTCACAATTCCAACATTGTACACCAGTTGATGTTAACTGTTGGTTTGAGCCAAATTCTTAGTGGTTTAAAGATTAGTTAAGTTGAATTTATCTGTTTGGTTTGCAATCAGGTGTACATAGGATCTTTCTCACCAGGCATGGGAGGAATTCCTTTGGTAATAATGTTGGAGGTAGATTTCCTTGTCATACTTGAAATACCATCTTTTATTATCAAAATAATTGCCATGAAGGCCTATGGTTGGCTGAAATAGAGTTGATTCTGTCTTAGATATTCCCATAAACATGAAGGGCTTAGTTGGAAGCCTTGTTACATTGGTTAGCTAGTTAGGTTCTTGGATTGTATCATATGCTTTTAACTTTCTAATCGATTTGAGATCAGCAGGTAATGCCAAGCTGCTAGTCTTATCTCTAAATATTGTTGTTGTATTGGATGCAAACTGCAATATGATCACTTTAGCTTTTAATTTATGTTTACCTTTTGTCAGGAACATTCTTCATATTCTTAAGCATATGTGGCTTAACTATTTTGTTCGTAGCAAAGTTGGTACCAGAGACCAAGGGGCGAACACTTAGAAATTGAAGCATTATTGAATCCATTTTCAGCAAGAAAATGAATTCTGCATGCCTGTACGATAGCACCAATCCGTGTTTGAATAAGCAAAATAATTTCTAAAACATCAACTCCATAAAATTGTGGCACTGAGTGCTAGACTAATTGGTGACGGGTTGTCACAATAAGCAAGGTTTTTCTTTTTTCAAAATTCAAGATATCTTTGCAGCTTAGATCATCCAAGAACTATTTTCTAAAACTGTTGTGGTATTGATAACCATAGCTTGAAACTCAGCATTGCACTTGGAGAGAAACTACCTATTTGCCACCTAATTTAGGGAATGTGAAAGGTAAATCTTGAATTTTTAAACATTTAGAGACCATTTGGCTTGTGGAATCTTTCATTCCTGAAATCATATCCATGGAAATATAAAATTATCAAGTTTGGTTTGTTAGATTCATTTCTAATCTGAATATAATTGTTGGAATATCAAACATTTAAAAAAGTTTCTAGTTAGAAGTCATAATTAGTGTAAGAATGTTATATTGAGATTACAATCAGGTGTTTCTAACACTAGGTATTAAATTTGAATTTTATATAAGTATTATAACATTGTTAGAATTACAAAGGTGTTGGCATATAGAATATAATGGACTAACTGATATTTTATGCATATTATAGGTACTAGATATTAATTGCAACATTTGGCACGATTAAGTCACACTAAATATAACATTCAAGTTGGAATCATCAAATTTTTAAAAATATTGGGTAGAATTAGTGCAAAGATAAGAAGTTAAAGTTACACAAGATATGGCATTCAAGTTTGGAATAATCAATTTTTTAAAATGATTGAGTAGAATCAAAGTAAAGATAAAGTTCATTTCTTGATGGTATTTTTGTCTTTATTTTTTCTTTTTTAAATCTTCTTTCATTTTCTTTACGTCAATCTAATGTTTGTGTTTCTTTTTTTTGACCTCAATTTTTATGTTTTTCAAAAACAAAGAAAATGGAAAGAGGAAACACACACAAAAAGGAAAACAATCTGTTACACTTTTGAAGCAAAAGCGTTAAATGTACTAGAACCCAAGTTATATTTATTATAGTTACTAATCTACTTATCTAAAAGAAATCAATTATACATTAATTAATATAAAAGATAACAAAATAAATTCAATTAGTTAAGTCGTATGAATAAAGCTAGGGACACAATATATTCACAACATGTGGTAAACTGATAATAGTTGGAAAATAAATGATGTCTTTGATGGTCCAGAATAGAACTAACAAATTGTCATCTATATTTAATATGGTTACACATATAATTAATAAAATATAATACAATATATGATGCTTCTTTTGGGTGTTGAATATATGACATAATTAGGATTGATCTATCATCATCAAATTACTATCTTATCGGTGTGCATCTCAACTGGCACATCCTGATGTTTTCAAAGAATATATCTAAGGAACAAAAAGATAGAGTTTCTTGCGTGCGTGTATAACCTAGATAGAAATGTGTAAAGAAATATAATAATGAATGAGAAATAAATTGATTGTATGGACATGTTTACAAAAAAATAAAGAAGAAATGTTAGTATGAAGTCTAGATATGATAAAGAAAAGATAATAATAATAATAATAAAGGATAAGAGAAAACGAGAAAGATAAGTATATACATCTAAACAAGTAAGCATCAAATTCCTTGCCCAATTTCTTCTCAAGTTTTTATGTGCCAAAGGCATAACAAGCCTATATATAGAAGAAATCTACATATAGAAGAAGTCATGAATGACCCCCCAAATGAACATATATTTGACAAAATTGATATTGAGACTAACTTGGAAGCTTTCTTAGGTGCGTTTTGAAGTCAATATTGGATTATTCTTATAGTAAGTAATGATGGTTGTTTTTGCAAATTTATTTACAAGCATTTGTGTTTTTCTATTACATTTCATAAATAATATGCTGATTTGATTACTTAAATTTTGTTGTATAGATGTTAAATAAAGTAAAATTTTTGGCTTATTTAGTACTTGAATTAATATTTTATTTTTGTGAGATATATATTATTGCTAAATGGGTTTGGTTCATGCTACATTTGACTTTACTTTCATAAAATTACATCAATTAGTTATTTCTTTTTTAAATTACTATTTTCTTGAATTCACATTCTTATTAATATATCTATTATAGGTTAATCACATGCAAGAATTCACAACAATCAGTTGCGATCTACTATTAAATCTATATGGTTATTTGTTCAATATATTAATAATTCAAAAAACCATAAGATCTCTTTATAATTTAACAAGTTTCTAATGTCTAATTGCTTCGATATTCAAAAAGAATGATAGATCATAATAATATTTGGTAAACCTCATAATTTGGAAAGAAATTTATTCCAATTGTGAGTTAAGCATAATTTTTTTTTTAATATTCCAAAAGTAACAATCCTTTTGTAATGTAAAGAATAACTTATACACAGTGCATATCAAATATTCATTTTATCTTTTATTAATAATCTTAGTTGAAAATTTTTTTCATCATTTTTTTAATACTCATTTTAAAGAACTTTTATCTATCTCAATATTTAAAACTTTCAACATTGTCTTCCACACTTTACTACATTGGTTCAGAACTTTTAGATGGACCACCCACATTCTCAGGCCCAAATTCACCCTAATAAATGAGCTGTAAACTCAAAATAGATAGTGTTCTAGAATCTAACAAGCTGACATTAAATATTGACAATTTGACAATCCTTGCCTTCAATTTTTACTCAGGTGATTCTTCAACAACTTTATTCAAAAGACCCAAATCAAACACTTCATGAGTGAGTGCCTATTTCACTCACGCCTACAAAATCCAACCAATTCCTAGCCCAAACACTTCAGCTCCAAATGTACCCGAATGTCTCCTATCTTTCTTAAATTCCCAGAATCCTCACACCACTAATCTCACAAGCTGACATTAAAAATTATTGTATTTCCAAATCAAATTTGAGCAAGCCCAACCAGTGAGAGCATTAGTTTCTAAAGCTTAGTGGAGAAGTGTGAGATTGTCTATTTGGTATTGGTCTTTACTCTTTATACAAAACTTTACTAATTGTTCCATGTGACTTGATTATAATTAGTCAGAAAACAAATGCTACCAGCCTTCAATCAAACATCTCATGTGCTTCTCTCTCTTCCTCAGTTTGTTTTGCACTGTGATTATTTTCTAACCAAATTTGATGTTGTCCAGACGATGGAGCTTCAACATTGGTGGCATTGGCAACATTCGTTGGTCTTCAATTAAGATGAAAGAAGTGGATGACCTTGTAATGGGTGCTTTGAACCAGTATTTGGTCCTAGCTACAGTTGTAAAGAATGCAGAGGGCAGTACATTCATCATAAATCATGTGCAGAACTACCCCTTGGGTTGCACCATCCCTCACACCCAAATCATCCTCTTATTATCTTCGACCCATGTACATATCGTGATAACAACAGAGAAGAATATGACAAATTTAGCAAATGCAACATCTGTGGACAACAGACTAATGAATATAGTCATTGTTATTATTGTTGCAACTTCATCATTCATAGCAGATGTTCTTCTTTATCACTCACCATCCAAACTAAAGTCCATGACCACCAATTGACCCGCATTTGGAAGTTGATGAAGTTCACTTGTGACTTCTGTGGCAAAAAAGGCAATCTGCTCTATTGTTGTGTCCAATATGATTTCGCTATACATTCATGTTGTGCTGCTTGCCCACGCAGACTGAAAGTTTATCATCACAACTACCCTCTCCACCTCACCCCTTCTCTTGAAGTCCATCAATCCGACTCTCCAATTTGTCTACTCTGTGTTCGAAAAGTGGATACACTCTACCTTTACTATTGCTCAAGTTGCGATTTTGTTGTCCACCTCTATTGTGCTATGCTTTACTGGAACTAGGTGTACATAAATTTGGAGGAACTTAAAGAGGATGATCCAGAGCTCCATCAATCTATTGACACCGAAATTTGTGAAGTTAAAAAAACTGTTCTGGGGGAGGACGAAACTAAAATAGCCACAGAAATCAAACACTTCAGTCACGAGCATAATTTGAAGCTTATTGTTAAGATTCTGAATAACACAAAATGCAACAGGTGTGTACAATCCATTCTCTTTCCATTTTACAGTTGTATCCAGTGTAGCTTCTTTCTTCATAAATCTTGTTCTAAATTACCCAAAATAAAACAACACCCTTTTCATTATCACCCTCTTGCCCTCAATTATCAACAAGCTTCTTTTTTCNTTTTTTTGAGAAAGAAGACGTTTGTTGATTAACATCATGGCACGGCCAAATCAGCCTGAACAAAGGGTAAGGTGCGAGATGGGACATCCTCCATCCACACGGTACAACCTGGTGTCATCACAGCTAGCCTAGCTAAACTATGAGCAACTTTGTTGCCATCTCTCCTAATGTGAGAGTATGACAATTCTGAAAACAAACCCGAAAATAAAGAGATATCATTAATCAATGGTGCAAAATGAATCAATCCATTGTCATTGTTCCGCAAAGCCTTCACTAACACTTCTGAATCACCCTCCACAATAGCACAGTCCACTCCAATCTCGCTGCCAAACTCCACTGCTCTGCATGCTGCGATTGCTTCCACTTCCACAGGTTGATATGCTTGCTCCAATTGCTGAATTAAGGATGCCAATACCTCACCATTACAGTCCCGAACAACCACACCAATCCCAGCCTTGTTTTCTGCATTAGAGATTGCTCCATCATAATTGATCTTATATTTATTCCGTGGTGGGGCTGACCATTTTGGCGTGGGCTCTGTCTGGTCGGGTTTGGCAGAGGAGTGACAGACCTGATTTCAACCCAACGCTCCTGGGCATCTTGCTTCAGGTCCTTTGTGAGACAACAAGCTTGATGAAGGCGGATTGATTCCTCTGATGCCAAATACACCAAACTTGGATAGCAAAGAGTTCAATGGGCTTCCCATTCTCCAGTAGCCATCCGAACAGGTGCTTGAAGTCCGTGAAAATCTCCCTTGACCGAAAGCACCACCTAGCATCGTTCCAAACCACGTCCAAACCTGAACAACCCATAGAGCATGTAGCGTGTCCTCTGCCATTGAAGCACATCTGTCACAGGTTGGATTTGGGATAATTGTTTTTCTGTTTAGATTAGACTTTGTTAGGAGGGAATCTCTGCAAGCACGCCACAGAAAATTTTTGTACTTGTTTGGAATGTCCAATGACCAAATACTTTTCCAGATTTTTTTTGTCCACGTCCGTTCTTCTTCCTTCTTCAACCTCGGTCTCCAACTCCTTCAAAAAACGATATCCCGACTTGCAATTGTATTGACCATCTGCCGTGAAGGGCCAGAATAGAGAATCTTCAGTTTGGCAATGTGCAAGTGGGATTTTTTTTGCAAGTTCAGCTTCATTCGGTACAAGAATTCCCTCCAACGCTTCATCATCCTAATTCCCAGTAGTCTCATCTATTAAACAATCAACCGTAGCATCCTCCATAGACTCGATTATGGGAGAAGTGACTAAAGGTGGATGTTTAATGGGGAGCCAATGGTGCTGCCATATTTTAATATTTTTTCCATTGCCAACCCTAAATCTTGCACCCATTTTGATAACCTCCCTTCCCTTCAAAATGCTTTTCCAAGCATATGACCCAGTTGTTGATTCCTTGGCTTCCATGAAAGAACAATGAGGAAAAAATCTTGCCTTGAAAATCCTATAGAAAAGAGTATCTTTGTTATGTAGGAGTCGCCATGCTTGTTTAGCTAGAAGCGAGTCATTGAACAATGCAAGGTCCCTAAAACCCATTCCTCCATCTAGCTTCGATTTCGTCAACTCCGACCATTTAATCCAATGTATTTTCCTTTTCCAGACGATGGAGCTTCAACATTGGTGGCATTGGCAACATTCGTTGGTCTTCAATTAAGATGAAAGAAGTGGATGACCTTGTAATGGGTGCTTTGAACCAGTATTTGGTCCTAGCTACAGTTGTAAAGAATGCAGAGGGCAGTACATTCATCATAAATCATGTGCAGAACTACCCCTTGGGTTGCACCATCCCTCACACCCAAATCATCCTCTTATTATCTTCGACCCATGTACATATCGTGATAACAACAGAGAAGAATATGACAAATTTAGCAAATGCAACATCTGTGGACAACAGACTAATGAATATAGTCATTGTTATTATTGGTGCAACTTCATCATTCATAGCAGATGTTCTTCTTTATCACTCACCATCCAAACTAAAGTCCGTGACCACCAATTGACCCGCATTTGGAAGTTGATGAAGTTCACTTGTGACTTCTATGGCAAAAAAGGCAATCTGCTCTATTGTTGTGTCCAATATGATTTCGCTATACATTCATGTTGTGCTGCTTGCCCACGCAGACTGAAAGTTTATCATCACAACTACCCTCTCCACCTCACCCCTTCTCTTGAAGTCCATCAATCCGACTCTCCAATTTGTCTACTCTGTGTTCGAAAAGTGGATACACTCTACCTTTACTATTGCTCAAGTTGCGATTTTGTTGTCCACCTCTATTGTGCTATGCTTTACTGGAACTAGGTGTACATAAATTTGGAGGAACTTAAAGAGGATGATCCAGAGCTCCATCAATCTATTGACACCGAAATTTGTGAAGTTAAAAAAACTGTTCTGGGGGAGGACGAAACTAAAATAGCCACAGAAATCAAACACTTCAGTCACGAGCATAATTTGAAGCTTATTGTTAAGATTCTGAATAACACAAAATGCAACAGGTGTGTACAATCCATTCTCTTTCCATTTTACAGTTGTATCCAGTGTAGCTTCTTTCTTCATAAATCTTGTTCTAAATTACCCAAAATAAAACAACACCCTTTTCATTATCACCCTCTTGCCCTCAATTATCAACAAGCTTCTTTTTTCTGTGACGCTTGTGCCTAGTGGTGCAATGGCTTAAAATACAACTGTCAGAGCTGCAACTTTGATTTCAATGTTCAATGTATTTTATTATCAAACACCCTTACTCATTTATCTCATAAGCATCCTTTTTACCTCTCTGTAACAAACTATAAAGAGAAGTGTAGTAGTTGTAATTCTGAAATGTAGGGAGTATTTCGTTGTGCCACTTGTGAATTTGCTCTGGACTTCAAATGCACTACACTACCACAAACCACATGGTACAACCAACATGAACATCCCTTCGCTCTTTGTTATACTCTTGAAGATGACTCCGGTGAATATTACTATGATATCTGTGAAGAAGAACGAGATCCCAAGCAATGGTTTTACTACTGTAAAGATTGCAATTTTCCTGCTCATCGGGATTGCATTCTTGGGGAGAACCAAATGTCAAGTAACACATATAATGGCCACCTATTAGGAATTGCTACAAATTAATTTGACTTTCAATGTGTCCAGTGTAATTTCAATATTCACAATAATTGTTAATAAAAAGACCAATGTTGTTTTAATTTTTACTTGTATAGTTTTCATTTGGGTTGAGTCTTTAGATCTTTATTGTTAAATCTATTGTGCTTTTATGGTTCTCTATTGGTGTGGTTTTGGGGAAATCCTTTTGTTTTTTTTTTTTTTAGAAGAAGCTTATTAGGCTGTTTATTGGTTTATGGCTAATCTGTGTGTAATTTGAGTTGGGTGTGGGTGTGCATGTGTAAAACCTGCAATATAACATTAATTTGTTTTCATGGTAGATTAGAAAAGATGTTGCCACACAATATGTTCATGGTTGGTGGTTGGATGGCTCCTCTAATGTGACTATGATACCTTTTGATCTTATTATTATTATTACTTTTTGGCCATAATGATATTGTTTCGACTAGCTTCTTGCTGGAGTATGAAAGACAGTATATGCATATTGATAAGAACTAAAAATTCTTGTAACAACCCAGTAGACAACCATAAGAGTAGAAAATTCTTGTCAAAACCAAGCATACAACCAAAACAAGACAAGTTATTGTCTAAGGGTGTTTGAAACATTTTTTAGTGAATAGTATCAGTGTGATAATTCATTGTGTGATATATTATATGGTCTAGAATTGTTTGGTTGAAAATGGGTGGCACATAAGAATAAAGCCTATGAGTTTATGCAGCTCATTCATGATAGTTCTACATTTGTGAGAAAAGGAGGAATCACAAGAACAAGTGTAAGGGTGTCTTGGTAACGAAAATGGACCAATGCACAGGGTGAACTTCTGAAGGTATATTTAGAGATTAGATGTGAACATGGTTGGGCTTACTAGTCAGGAATTTTATGTTTAATTGGTGGCATAAGAACATAAAGAGTGTTAACTAAGTTTTGCCTTGAAGAACAAAATAAAGAAATGAAATACAGAGGATTTATTAAATATAGCTAATATTTTGTCTTTCAAAACTCTAAGCATTCTTAGATCCCATAAGTGGATATCCTATTTAAGACATGCTTCCATTTCTAATTTACTTGAAATGCTTGATCATTGTAATTATTGTTAATAGTTTTTGTTATATCTCTTGTGTACTTCTCATGTACTTAGGTTCCACACCCCTGCTTTTTAATGAATTATTTACTTTTTTTTATTTAAAAAATGACTTGAACAGGAAAATCACATGATGTCCATAGACATTCACTGCCTGTGTTTTTTGGATTCCAAGATTCTGTTTTCATTCTATTTTAACCTATCCATAGGATCTCCTGCTAGTTGAGAGAAGCCTTACATTTATAGAAGCAAATAATTTTGTTTCTAAGGTACTTGACCTTTTTACAATCACAAGGATAGTGTTCCGGCATGTGGGAATGAGGTATTTGAGAATGGGAAGTGATGATGATAGTAACAGTGCTAGAACTAATAATATTAACAATGAAGTCTAGAAAATCTTGTGGAAATTTAAAATTTCTTCAAAGTTTCACTTTTTATCTGGAAAATACTTCATGATGCTATGCTAGTTAAGGCAGTCTTATTAGATAGAAAGCTTAGCTGATGTTGCTTGTAAAATCAGACTTCATAACAGAAGGTAGGCCCATGAAGGATTGACAAATTATTTTAATCCTAGATGGTATTTGGAAGAGAGATACCAAGTAGAGTGGCACGCTTTTGTTGCAAAGTCTAGAGAAGGAAGAAGATTTTTTGTTGGATGTTTTAACAACACATGCTTCAACAGGATGGTGGCTAGATCTAATACTACATGAAAAGCAAATTTTGAAAACTCAAATATGGCACTAGATTTACAAATAATAACTCTTGATATCAGGTCCATTACTAGATGATTTGGATAATGGCTCTGAAAAAAGATTGAGGGTTTAATTTGGGAATTAAGTTTCTATAACTTCTACTTGTATTTATACTACTCCTTTCTCTACCAGCGTATTTGAGGTTAAAGTGTTCTTAAAATCTGTGTTAAAACCATGTGGCATCTCATGTTCTGTAAACTTATTTGTGAGTTGGGTATGTTAATTATTACAACATTTAGCTTGGTACTTAGAAAGATACTATGATTTCCTATCCTGATCCCTGTAGATTGTAAGTGTCATACATCTTCTAAATTAATTTTGATTATTTTTACTCTTTGCTTGATACTCAGTTAGTCACCATATAATGTATTTGTTTAGAAGTATTCTCTTCTTCTTATGCTTCTTTAGTTCCATTCTTATTGTTAAATAGTTATTTATGATTTCTTGGTATGTAATTTAATTAATTTCAAAATGGGAATGGAGCAACATTCTTGTTTTTCTACCTTTCTCTTTATTAGTTGTTCAACATATTTCACTCAGGTATAATAATGCATTTATGAGTGTGTTTAATTTTCTCAAGAAGATTGAGTTAATGCCTTGTACTCTACAGCATCCATCTGTACGAAGGCAAAGAAATGCAACAAACGAATTATGGCCAGTAAAAACTGATGATTATTTCTTGTAAGCATTACTGTTTTTCCTTCTACCTTTAGTTGACTAAGAAAAATTTATTGAAATCTACTGCCATTAATAAGCTTGACCAATGCTTGCTAGAAGGTATGCAGACAGGGCAAATGTTTATTGCTAGAAGGTATAAAGCAATATGTCCAAATTCTGAGTGGATGTTATTTGGTATGACATCAGTGTCACTCTGCCTTGGTGGTTATGTTGAATCAAAATAGATAGGGAATAGCTATTTCCTCCATTCCTCTCTACTAGATTTGCTGGATGCAAATGACCTAGCATCTTATGCTGCTATCCTAGAAATTCTTGGTAATTTATTCTTGGTATTTTGGTCACAGAAGTTATCTACTTTATATTCCAAGAACTCTGCATAGAACACATCTTTGTGTTCCTTGCAGAGAGAGGATGATGTTTTACGGTCATCAATAGGGTGGAGTTTTCTCATCATTTATTTGGGTTATAAACATAAATGAAGGAAATTTCCTTTTATTAAAAACTAGTCGCATACCTGCGCGTTACGCGTAATAATTTGTTTAGGATGGTCTCATTAAATATTTTATTAATACTATAATTTTAGTTATTAACCATTGGTTTTTCATTAGTTTTTAAGTTAATAAAAACCTTAAATATACCTTTTTTTTTTTACCTTTATACACACTGTTAGGTTTTAAGAAATTAGGAATTAATCTATTAGAACTTCAATTTGTATTTTGTTGGCAAACCATGATCAAAACATTTATTCTAGGTTTAGGCTTGCTCAAAATATGTTTATTTGTAAAATTGGAATCGAGTGATTGCAGAATTTATTGGACTAAATCTGCAAGGCTCGATCGATCGAACCACGTGCAGATTTATTTTTCTGTAGAATTCCAGTTCAGCCTAAACTCTATTTAAACGTCTTGGGGTTCAAGTAAAATACTCCTATATATAAGGGAAACCCTAAAACGTTTTTGAGAGCTTTTAGAGAGATTAAAGTGTGGTGTGTGCCTTTTTTTATTTTTAGGGTTTTGTACCCAAAAGCTCTTTAAAGGTTGTTGCTCATATTGCGGTTTGTGTAAATTTTTTGTGAGATCTGTGAGGAGCTTTCCTTTACACAAACTTAGGATTATCAAGAAGGAGATTTGTTCAAGAACTTGATAATCATTCAGTTGCTGCCATAAGAGCTTAAAGATACACAAGCGGGAGTGCTTGTACTTGCTGGAGAATCCAAGAAAGAAGGAGTCCATGGTCTCAGAGCTTGCACGTGGTCGTGCCACTAAGTTTCTACTAGTGGATAGCAATAGAATGTTAGTGGTCTAAGTTCTATTGTACAAACTTTGATTCTTTCTATAGTGGATTCAAGTTTACCTTAAGGATAACTAGGTTAAATCCTCCCCAAGTTTTTTACCAGTTTAGTTTTCCTAGGTCATCATATCTTTGTATTCTTTATTTTTCCGCTGCTATGCTTGATATGATTATATGATTGTGTTAACCTAGAACTGCATAATTTGACTAAGTAATCACTTGGCTAATTAACTAGGTTAATCTGGTTGTATTTTAAGGGGTCTAAAAACAAACAAGTGGTATTAGAGTGGGTTGCTCTCTTGTGTTAAATCTTTTGATCTAAGAGTTGATCCTTGATCCCTGTTATCATGGATAATTTGAAATGTCTTTTTGCTCATGTTTGTGATAATTTGAATAAAGAAGATGCTGTTGTTTCTGTTAATCTTATTGATGCCTGTGAAGCTTTCCATAAGGAATTATTAAAATCTATGAAAATTTCTAAGAAATTTAAGGAAGAGTTAAAATTGGCTAATCTTGAAAAAGAGGAATTGGTTGTTAGATTAGATGAATCTAATAAAAAGAATGAATTTTTGAGAAATCAAATTTCCTCTCAAGATGAGAAGAAGAAAAGCTTGGAACAAAAGTTAGTTGAATCTAAAGTTAAAATTGAAAATTTGACTAATACCAAGTCTGCTGTTGATAATAGAAGTGTTTCTGTATTTCTTAAACCTAAAACTGAAAAAGTTTATATCCCTCCTTTCAAGAGGAATAATAAAGAAAAATGCTTATTTTGCTAGGTTAGGCAAAGGTAAAAGTTTTGATGTAGATGCTGAAGTTTCTAAACCTATATCTAAACCTACTATTAGAGAGCATAATAAATCTGTTTTTGTGCCTACTTGTCACCTTTGTAGTGTTATTGACCATATTAAACCAAATTGTTCTTTGTTGAGGCAAAAATCAAAATTTGAGACTAGATTTGCTGTTAGGAATACTGATATTCCTAAATTTGTTCCTGTTTGTCACTTTTGTGGTGTCTCTAGTCACATTCGTCCTAATTGTCATAAATTAAAATTTAAGCATTCTGTATTTCAGTCTAGGATATGTGATGATATTTCTCCTGCCATAAGTCTAAATAAATTGTTTCATATGCTTTTGAAAAATTTAAGCTTATAGGCTTGTGAAAGAAAATTGCATGATTTTAGTCTTTCTCAAAAGATTGGTGTAATTCCTCAAATGCACTCTACTTCTCATGGATTTTCACTTACAAAGCCAAAAACTCGTGCTATATGGGTGAGAAAAGGTTCTCTTAGGTGAGTGTTGTTGACTTGTCCCTGATTTAGTTCTTTCAATTATTTGTGGACATGTTTTGTTTCTGCTTTTGGTTGTTTTGTTGCTTTTAAGTTTTTTTTTTTATTAAAAAAAATCTAAAAACATTGAAAATTTTCAAAAAGACAAAAAATATTTTATTTTGTGTCTAGTTTTATTTTTTTTTAGGATTACATGAATTATGATATTTCTCTCTTGATTTAGAACATGCTTGACATTGTGAAAAAACTTGAATAATATGCATTATATAAGTGCTAAGCTATTTCTGATTTTGTGTGAGTAAGTACTAGTTTGTACATGTACTCAAGGGTTAATTAAGAAATTGATATTTCTTGTTTGTATACCCTCTATAGCTTAGTTAAGCACTATCATGCATTGCATTTACATTGTTCAATTAGCATAATGTGTGCTTTTTGTTTTTGCTCATAAATTTTTTTTAAACCAAAAGGATTGTTGTGTTTTGTATTTCACAACTTGGATTTATAATCAAGGATTGACCAATTTATCTTTATATAACATGTTTATGTACCTTGTTTAGCTTTGATGAGCTTATTTATTGCACTTTACTAGTTTGAGCTTTGTAGTGCATGTTGTGTGGGAGTTGTTTATAGTTTTTGATCACATGATCTTGATCTTGAAGTCACATGCCTTTGATTGTCAGACTTGAACTTTTTGAGAAAGGCATAAATAACCATCTCACCATTGTTTCCTAGCCAATCATGAACACCTTAGTGCATATCGTAAGATTTTGTGCTCAAGAAAGTGTAGCACATGCACAAAAAGAACATAAGGTATAGCCTCGGTTTAAATACTAAAATTGATGTGTAGATTATTGGGCTATAATAACTTTAAATCAAATAAAATTGGTGTGTACATTATCCAAGCTATCTTTAACAAATTTCTAATTAAATAAAATTGGTGTGTACATTATGAGGCAAATCAAGAAACTTACATAATTGCAAGCTTTTATTCTAGGAGATGTGGGAGTTATATGATGTAACTCTTTGGGTGATAGTCTCTTTCAATCTTATGTGATAAATTTTGTAGAAATTGTGATTGATTTATATTTACATATCACCTCACATGTATTTCAAACTTTTGCTAGTTGCACACACTACACAAGTTACTCTTTGCTAAACTTGGTACATTTTATTGTGTGTGATCTTGTTGTGGCCATCCAAGATTAAAAGTTCATTGATCTTAATGCAAAATGTGTTTAAAGTTTGAGATTTTAGGACAAGTTGGTCGAAAAACTTGTTTTTGGAAGATCTGGGTTGAATTCTAGTGTTTTTGAAAAACTTTTAATCTAATACTCATACATTTCATTCATGAAACATTATGCTTTGAGGAGTTTCTGCATTAAACTGCTCTGTTTTTCAAAATTTTGATTTTTCTAGATTTTCGATTGATCAAATTTGTCTCTCCACCGATCGAAATTGAAAAATTTTCAGTTTCTAAGTTTTTGACCAAATTTTTTTCATGCATCATTTATGTTTAGGATTCGCATGAATTGCATTGTTTTTCTGTATCCATCTTGCAGTTTTGCAATCATATCTCTCATTGTTTTCACACATAACATGCATACACTTTACTAAATTGGGTACTTAACTTGATCTAAAAATTGATTAACTAATTTTTGAGTTATGTACTTGTAGTATATGCTATTTTTATTTGTGAATTGCAAAAAATATTTTTCTTAAGAAATATGATGGATAATCAATGTGCCAATATTTTTTCTACTTAATTTGAGTTCAAAAGACCATCTGTTTATGGGACACATAGTATCAAGTTTGCATTTATTTAAAGAGAGAATATTTTTCTTCACGTGTATCCTTAACTTAGTTTTTAAGTTTGGTTTGTGTGTCTTTATTTTCCCCACTTCCTAAATTTTTTCCAAAACTTGTTTTGTTTTTTCTATTTTTACAGGGGAAGAAGCTTGTTTTTTAACCTTTGCTCTTCATAGGGGGAGTTGTCTCTATTTTCTATAGAGTTGTATTGTTTTGTGTTACCTTAATTCTCTATTTTCTCTCGACTTTTGTTGTGTATTTTTTTTTTAATTTGGGCAACAATGAGTTGTCTTTGTCAATACGTGACAAAAAGGAAGAGATGTAGATGAAATTTGGGAATATATGGGAATCTTGTTTGTTTTGTTTAGGGGGAGCTGAATTTGTTTTTGATAATGGGAGAAAATAAATTTTGTAGGTATCTAACTTTGGGGGAGAGTTAGTTTGCATATTTGTTGTTTTATTATTTTTTACTTGTATTTTCCACATATGCGTTTATACATTTGTTAAGTGTTTCAGGAATATATAAGTTAATTCAGTCATGCTGTTGTCTACACTTGCAATTGATAGATAGTAGTTAGGTTGAATTGTTTTAGGGCTATTTGTAAATTTGAGCATTTCATGTTTATGATGTGTTTTGTCACGGATTGCCAAATGGGGAGATTGTTAGGTTCTAAGAAATTAGGAATTACTATATTAGAACTTCAATTTGTATTTTGTTGACAAACCATAGTCAAAACATTTAGTCTAAGTTTAGGCTTGCTCAAAGTATGTTTATTTGTAAGATTGGAATCGAGTGATTGCAGGATTTATTGGACTAAATCTGCAAGGCTTGATTGATCGAAAATTAGACTCAATCGATCGAACCACGTGCAGATTTATTTTTCTGTAGAATTCCAGTTCAATCCAAACTCTACTTAAACGTCTTGGGGTTCAAGTAAAACACTCATATATATAAGGGAAACCCTAAAACGTTTTTGAGAGCTTTTAGAGAGATTAAAGTTCGGTGTGTGCCTCTTTTTATTTTTAGGGTTTTGTACCCAAAGGCTCTCTAAAGGTGGTTGCTCATATTGCGGTTTGTGTAAATTTCTTGTGAGATCTGTGAGGAGCTTTCCTTTACACAAACTTAGGATTATCAAGAAGGAGATTTGTTCAAGAACTTGATGATTATTCAGTTGCTGTCATAAGAGTTTAAAGATACACAAGCGGGAGTGCATATACTTGCTGGAGAATCCAAGAAAGAAGGAGTCCGTGGTCTCAGAGCTTGCACGTGGTCGTGTCAATAAGTTTCTACTAGTGGGTAGCAATAGAATGTTAGTGGTCTAAGTTCTATTTTACAAACTCCAATTCTTTCTATAGTGGATTCAAGTTTACCTTGAGGATATTTAGGTTAAATCCTCCCCAAGTTTTTTACCGGTTTGGTTTTCTTGGGTCATCATATTTTTGTGTTATTTATATTTCCGCTGTTATGCATGATATGATTGTTTGATTGTGATAGCCTAGATCTGGAATTTGGACTAAGTAATAACTTGGCTTGTTAACTAGGTTAATCCAATTGTGTTTTAAAGGGTCTAAAAACTAACACACACACACATATATATATATAATGAATCTTTACACATACCTTTAAGAAAACTTTATATATTCCACTTTTTTGGATGCATAAAATTATAGACTACTACTCCATAATGATAGTGACTAATTAATTTTATATTTTTCTTTTAGTGATCTCATTTGTAGCGCTTCTTACCATTGTCATATATTTACTTATTGATGATTTGCATAACAAAGACGATAAATGAGAGTCATTAGATTTTTGAAAGTAATAGTGTATGAAAATTATATATATATAATAATTAAGGTTAAATGAACTGTCAAAAAATGGATTTTTAAATTTTCTAGCTTTATTTCTTATGTAATTTCTTCTACTATTAGAGAACATCTCTTTTTTAGCTATGATTAATATGGTTTCCATAGTTAGAGTTTAATTAGTTTTAAATTTAAATTTAGTACTATGATTGTATTTAATTGTTGATTGTTGATTTAATTTTTTAAGTGAATTTAACGGTTTATGTTACTACACTGTAAAATTTTTAATGTTCTCCACCCGGTAATCTCCATTTTATTTTTTACTTCTCCTTACAACCTCTTTATTTTCCAATCAATGATTACTAATTGATGTTTGGTTTTTTTTCTTTATCTACTCTTTATTACTTTGTATTGGTTTTTTTTATACCATCTCTCTCTCTCTCTCTCTCTCTCTCTCTCTCTCTCTCCATTGGTAAGTTTTTACTTTGCTTAGTTGATCATCTTTGAGTAAAATATCCAAAAAAGAATAAGACAAAATATAATTTACTCTAAAGCATCATTATGCTATTAATGTTTTTATGTATAGCTACTTGAGGAACTTGTGATTAATTCTTTTTTGGAATTCCAATTATTCTTTTGTCTAGCCTTCTAGATTAATTTTTAGGGGTGCAAACGATAGTCTAGAGGTAAATACATTCTTTGTGGTGTCCACCACTATCTACCTATGAAAAAAAAAAAAAAAAAAAAGAAGGTCATGTAAACAGTAAAATTAATTGTGTTCCTGATAGCAATCAGGTACCTATATATATAGCAGAAATAACACCTAAGAATCTTCGAGGAGGGTTTACAACTGTTCATTAGGTAAGGCAAAAGTCTCGTGAATATGAAAACTGTGTAAGTCATTGCCCTGTTCACCTACTAATTGCCACTCATACAGTTAATGATTTGTTGTGGCATATCATTAACATATCTAATTGGAGCTTTTTTGAACTGGCGAACTTTGGCTTTGAATGGTAAGCTTCCCTGCTCTTGTCTTGTATTCTTGTCATTTGAAGGTAGTTTCATGGTAAGGCTTTTTTTTTTTTTTTTTTATTCTTTCTTTAATTCAAGAACTATATCATGTCCAGTACAACTTCTTGGTCTACTCTTCATTCCAAAATCTCCAAGATGGCTAGTGAGTTATTCAAAAATTTATTAGAAGATTTTTTTGGAAGGTGTTAGGGAGATAGCACGTTGGGGAGACTCCAATTGATGAGTTAATATAATATATCACAACACCACTTAACCCAAAAGCTTGAGCCAATGGGTTCATGCTCAATTATGTTATATTTAATCACTCACTTTTGTCATTATTATCTAATGTGGGACTTCACTACTTATAACTAAACAACTTACAACTAAGCACACCACTCACACATAAATATTCTAACAAAAGGTGCTCTTTGGATAATGCATTTGAAAACTACCAAAAAAAAAAAAAAAGAGTTAAAAGTTTTGCTAATCATTTCTTTTTCCTTTATTCTTCTTTTTAGCCAAGTACATGTGATTTGACAAAGATGTCTAATTGCTATAAAGTGGAAAAGAAAATTCAAGCATTGACTGACATGGTCATATGATTTTTTTTTAGGCAAAAATTGGTCGAAAGAAAGAGTGTGAAGCTACTCTACAGCATCTTAGGAGGCAGAATGCTGATATCACTCTAGAAGCTACTGAGATTAGAGTAACTTTTGGACTTCAGATGTCAATGAGAAGATAACTCTTCATTTCCTCTTTAACTAGAAAATTACTTACTTTGACATAGTCTTGAATATTTTCCAACAATTTTGCTTAGAAACAAGTATTGACATGGTTTTTGAATCATTTTATAGGAGTACACAAAAACCCATCAATAGTTTTCTGAAGCTAGAATTCTTGACTTATTTCAATGGAAATATGCTCATTCACTTATTGTAAGCTTTTGTATCTGTTAGGTTCTAAAGACTTAGGATTTATTGTATTTAGAACACTAATATGTAATGTTGGCAAACCATGATCAAAACAATATGTTTAGTCTTGTTTAGGCTTCCTCAAAGTTGTGTAATTCATGTAAAGTTGGAATCGAGTGGCTGCAGATGTATTGGTGCATTTCGGCCTAGCTCGATCGATCGAAAGTCGGCCAGAATGTTTTTCTGTAAAATTTTCCAATTCAGCCTTACCTCATTAAACGTTTAGGGTTTTATGTTTTTATCCTAGGTATATAAGGCAAAACCCCAGCCATGTTTTTTAGAGTTTCTCTGAGTGTATTGTTGCTCATACTTTGCTGTTTGTGTAAATGTCTTGTGAGATCCTTGAGGAGCTTTCCTTCACATAAACTTAGGGTTTTCAAGGTAGAGATTATATCAACATCTTGATGATCAACTCAGTTGCTGCCATTGGAGCTTAAAGAAACACAAGCGGGGGTGCTTGTATCTTGTGGGGAATCCAAGAAAGAAGGAGTTCATGGATTCGGAGCTTGCACGTGGTCGTGTCAGTAAGTTCTACTGGTGGGTAGCATTAGGAAGTCAAGCGGGGAGCTTGTAAGTCCTTTTATATGAACTTCGATTCTTTCATATAGTGGATTCAAGTTTACCTTGAGGATAGATAGGTCAAATTCTCCCCAGGTTTTTACAGTGTGATTTCCTGGGTCATCATATCTTTGTGTTATTTACTTTTCCGTTGCTTTATATATTTGATATGATTGTTTGATTTGTTAACCTAGACTTGAATAATTTGACTAAATTAATCACTTGGCTAATTAACTAGGTTAATCTGGTTGGGTTAAGGGGTCTAAAACTGTTCAGTATCATAATCTTTGTAGCACGTTTTTTAATTTTTTAGACAAGTTTGATCTTTTTGGCTAGCATAAAAGTGGGTTAGGTTGGAGTTGGCCTGATGGTACTGCAATAATTTGGAGGAGTCAATGGAATTGCATTTTATGCAAGTGCTATATTCATAACAGCTGGTAGAAAAAGGATTGTCTTTTTTCTTTCTCTTATTTTTTTTCCCTTATTTAATGCTACTTATAGTTAACAAGAAATGGAAGTTGAATAGAGGAATACTTTGTAAATGACAGGGTTTTCGGGTAGTACTGGGACCATAGCAATGGTCATTGTTCAGGTTCTTGACTCTCTTTGCCGAATTCCAACATTTGCTTCTACTTAATGCTTTTTAAGTAATTTACATGATTTTGTACAGATTCCAATGATGGCATTAGGGGTAATTTTGATCGATAAATCTGGAAGGCAGCCACTTCTATTGGTAAGAAGGTTAAGAAATCTCTACTGTGTAATGAAGTTGAATGAAAAAATTTTGAATTCCACTATATTCATAGGTTTTTGCTGTAGGAACATGCTTAGGTTGCTTACTTGTGGGATTGTCATTCTTCTTACAGGTATTTATAGAAAAACCTATTTTTCTTGAAAACTAGTTTCATCGGTTTTGTTGAATATTTCTTAATAGAATAAAGATTCAATTATGTAGGATCTTCAAACATGGACCAAGACAACGCCAATTTTAGCACTTGTTGGTGTACTGGTATTGCAATTATCCCAAGGACAATTTTTTTTTTCTTTTCTTATGAAACATCCAAAGAAAGAACAGCATGTAAAAAAATGTTATTTAACTTTTTTCTCCAACTTTCTTCATTTTATCCATGGTCTTTGAGTACTTCTGTGAGTGGAAATCCTATTAAGTTTAAAAGCTCATAAAATAAATGTTGTTTAATACCATTACCATTGGTTGTATTTAACCAATTAGTAGCAATCTGGAAATAGTTTTTGCTGCTTTGAAAGCATGAGCATTTCAGAAGGTTTTACATAAAGTTGTGAATTTTTATGATCTGATTTTGGTCATCTATTACAGCTCTCATTCTATATTCATGGTGCAATTGGCTTGAGGGTCACAATTCCAACATTGTACACCAGTTGATGCTAACTGTTGGTTTGAGCCAAATTCTTAGTGGTTTAAAGATTAGTTAAGTTGAATTTATCTGTTTGGTTTTGCAATCAAGTGTACATAGGATCTTTCTCACCAGGCATGGGAGGAATTCCTTTGGTAATAATGTTAGAGGTAGATTTTCCTTGTCATACTTGAAATACCATCTTTTATTATCAAAATAATTGCCATGAAGGCCTATGGTTGGCTGAAATAGAGTTGATTTTGTCTTAGATATTTCCCATAAACATGAAGGGCTTAGATGGAAGCCTTGTTACATTGGTTAGCTGGTTAGGTTCTTGGATTGTATCATATGCTTTTAACTTTCTAATGGATTGGAGATTAGCAGGTAATGCCAAGCTGCTAGTCTTATCTCTAAATATTGTTGTTATATTGGATGCAAACTGCAATATGATCACTTTAGCTTTTAATTTATGTTTACATTTTGTCAGGAACATTCTTCATATTCTTAAGCATATGTGGCTTAACTATTTTGTTCGTAGCAAAGTTGGTACCAGAGACCAAGGGGCGAACACTTAGAAATTGAAGCATTATTGAATCCATTTTCAGCAAGAAAATGAATTCTGCATGCCTGTACGATAGCACCAATCCATGTTTGAATAAGCAAAATAATTTCTAAAACATCAACTCCATAAAATTGTGGCACTAAGTGCTAAACTAATTGGTGACGGGTTGTCACAATAAGCAAGGTTTTTCTTTTTTCAAAAGTCAAGATATCTTTGCAGCTTAGATCATCCAAGAACTATTTTCTAAAACTGTTGCGGTATTGATAACCATAGCTTGAAACTCGGCATTGCACTTGGAGAGAAACTACCTATTTGCCACCTAATTTAGGGAATGTGAAAGGTAAATCTTGAATTTTTAAACATTTAGAGACCATTTGGCTTGTGGAATCTTTCATTCCTGAAATCATATCCATGGAAATATAAAATTATCAAGTTTGGTTTGTTAGATTCATTTCTATCAAATTTGTGAGAATATAACATTTATGTTTCTAGTTAAATCATAATTTTGTGTGAAGAATGTTATAGTTTAATTGACACCAACTGGTGTTTCTAACACTAGGTATTTTCAAAATTTTAATTTTATTAAGTATTATAACATTGTTTAGAATTACAATAGGTGTTGATAAACTAGAATATAATGGACTATCTGATATTTTATGCATATTATAGGTACTAGATATTAATTGCAACATTTGGTATGATTAAGTCACGCTAAATATAACATTCAAGTTTGGAATCATCAAATTTTTAAAAATGATTGGGTAGAATTAGTGCAAAGATAAAGAAGTTAAAGATACACAAGATATAGCATTCAAGTTTGGAATAATCAATTTTGTAAAATGATTGAGTAGAATCAAAGTAAAGATAAAGTTCATTTCTTGATGGTATTTTTGTCTTTATTCTTTTTCTTTTTTAAATCTTCTTTCATTTTCTCTTTTACGTCAATCTAATGTTTGTGTTTTTCTTTTTTTGACCTCAATTTTTATGTTTTTCAAAAACAAAGAAAATGGAAGAGGAAACACGCACAAAAAGGAAAACAATCTGTTACACTTTTGAAGCAAAAGCGTTAAATGTACTAGAACCCAAGTTATATATTTATTATAGTTACTAATCTACTTATCTAAAAGAAATCAATTATACATTAATTAATATAAAAGATGAAAAAATAAATTCAATTAGTTAAGTCGTATGAATAAAGCTAGGGACACAATATATTCACAACATGTGGTAAACTGATAATAGTTGGAAAATAAATGATGTCTTTGATGGTCCAGAATAGAACTAACAAATTGTCATCTATATTTAATATGGTTACACATATAATTAATAAAATATAATACAATATATGATGCTTCTTTTGGGTGTGGAATATATGACATAATTAGGATTGATCTATCATCATCAAATTACTATCTTATCGGTGTGCATCTCAACTGGCACATCCTGATGTTTTCAAAGAATATATCTAAGGAACAAAAAGATAGAGTTTCTTGCGTGCGTGTATAACCTAGATAGAAATGTGTAAAGAAATATAATAATGAATGAGAAATAAATTGATTGTATGGACATGTTTACAAAAAAATAAAGAAGAAATGTTAGTATGAAGTCTAGATATGATAAAGAAAAGATAATAATAATAATAATAAAGGATAAGAGAAAACGAGAAAGATAAGTATAAACATCTAAACAAGTAAGCATCAAATTCCTTGCCCAATTTCTTCTCAAGTTCTTTCTTTTGTATTAGAGAATGTTTTTATGTGCCAAAGGCATAACAAGCCTATATATAGAAGAAATCTACATATAGAAGAAGTCATGAATGACCCCCCAAATGAACATATATTTGACAAAATTGATATTGAGACTAACTTGGAAGCTTTCCTAGGTGCGTTTTGAAGTCAATATTGGATTATTCTTATAGTAAGTAATGATGGTTGTTTTTGCAAATTTATATACAAGCATTTGTGTTTTTCTATTACATTTCATAAATAATATGCTGATTTGATTACTTAAATTTTGTTGTATAGATGTTAAATAAAGTAAAATTTTTGGCTTATTTAGTACTTGAATTAATATTTTATTTTTGTGAGATATATATTATTGCTAAATGGGTTTGGTTCATACTACATTTGACTTTACTTTCATAAAAATTACATCAATTAGTTATTTCTTTTTTAAATTACTATTTTCTTGAATTCACATTCTTATTAATATATCTATTATAGGTTAATCACATGCAAGAATTCACAACAATCAGTTGCGATCTACTATTAAATCTATATGGTTATTTGTTCAATATATTTAATAATTCAAAAAACCATAAGATCTCTTTATAATTTAACAAGTTTCTAATGTCTAATTACTTCGATATTCAAAAAGAATGATAGATCATAATAATATTTGGTAAACCTCATAATTTGGAAAGAAATTTATTCCAATTGTGAGTTAAGCATAATTTTTTTTTTTAATATTCCAAAAGTAACAATCCTTTTGTAATGTAAAGAATAACTTATACACAGTCCATATCAAATATTCATTTTATCTTTTATTAATAATCTTAGTTGAAAATTTTTTTCATCATTTTTTTAATACTCATTTTAAAGAACTTTTATCTATCTCAATATTTAAAACTTTCAACATTGTCTTCCACACTTTACTACATTGGTTCAGAACTTTTAGATGGACCACCCACATTCTCAGGCCCAAATTCACCCTAATAAACGAGCTGTAAACTCAAAATAGATAGTGTTCTAGAATCTAACAAGCTGACATTAAATATTGACAATTTGACAATCCTTGCCTTCAATTTTTACTCAGGTGATTCTTCAACAACTTTATTCAAAAGACCCAAATCAAACACTTCATGAGTGAGTGCCTATTTCACTCACGCCTACAAAATCCAACCAATTCCTAGCCCAAACACTTCAGCTCCAAATGTACCCGAATGTCTCCTATCTTTCTTAAATTCCCAGAATCCTCACACCACTAATCTCACAAGCTGACATTAAAAATTATTGTATTTCCAAATCAAATTTGAGCAAGCCCAACCAGTGAGAGCATTAGTTTCTAAAGCTTAGTGGAGAAGTGTGAGATTGTCTATTTGGTATTGGTCTTTACTCTTTATACAAAACTTTACTAATTGTTCCATGTGACTTGATTATAACTAGTCAGAAAACAAATGCTACCAGCCTTCAATCAAACATCTCATGTGCTTCTCTCTCTTCCTCAGTTTGTTTTGCACTGTGATTATTTTCTAACCAAATTTGATGTTGTCCAGACGATGGAGCTTCAACATTGGTGGCATTGGCAACATTCGTTGGTCTTCAATTAAGACGAAAGAAGTGGATGACCTTGTAATGGGTGCTTTGAACCAGTATTTAGTCCTAGCTACAGTTGTAAAGAATGCAGAGGGCAGTACATTCATCATAAATCATGTGCAGAACTACCCCTTGGGTTGCACCATCCCTCACACCCAAATCATCCTCTTATTATCTTCGACCCATGTACATATCGTGATAACAACAGAGAAGAATATGACAAATTTAGCAAATGCAACATCTGTGGACAACAAACTAATGAATATAGTCATTGTTATTATTGGTGCAACTTCATCATTCATAGCAGATGTTCTTCTTTATCACTCACCATCCAAACTAAAGTCCATGACCACCAATTGACCCGCATTTGGAAGTTGATGAAGTTCACTTGTGACTTCTATGGCAAAAAAGGCAATCTGCTCTATTGTTGTGTCCAATACAATTTCGCTATACATTCACGTTGTGCTGCTTGCCCACGCAGACTGAAAGTTTATCATCACAACCACCCTCTCCACCTCACCCCTTCTCTTGAAGTCCATCAATCCGACTCTCCAATTTGTCTACTCTGTGTTCGAAAAGTGGATACACTCTACCTTTACTATTGCTCAAGTTGCAATTTTGTTGCCCACCTCTATTGTGCTATGCTTTACTGGAACCAGGTGTACATAAATTTGGAGGAACTTAAAGAGGATGATCCAGAGCTCCATCAATCTATTGACACCGAAATTTGTGAAGTTAAAAAAACTGCTCTGGGGGAGGACGAAACTAAAATAGCCACAGAAATCAAACACTTCAGTCACAAGCATAATTTGAAGCTTATTGTTAAGATTCTGAATAACACAAAATGCAACAGGTGTGTACAATCCATTCTCTTTCCATTTTACAGTTGTACCCAGTGTAGCTTCTTTCTTCATAAATCTTGTTCTAAATTACCCAAAATAAAACAACACCCTTTTCATTATCACCCTCTCGCCCTCAATTATCAACAAGCTTCTTTTTTCTGTGACGCTTGTGCCTAGTGGTGCAATGGCTTAAAATACAACTGTCAGAGCTGCAACTTTGATTTCAATGTTCAATGTATTTTATTATCAAACACCCTTACTCATTTATCTCATAAGCATCCTTTTTACCTCTCTGTAACAAACTATAAAGAGAAGTGTAGTAGTTGTAATTCTGAAATGTAGGGAGTATTTCGTTGTGCCACTTATGAATTTGCTCTGGACTTCAAATGCACTACACTACCACAAACCACATGGTACAACCAACATGAACATCCCTTCACTCTTTGTTATACTCTTGAAGATGACTCCGGTGAATATTACTATGATATCTGTGAAGAAGAACGAGATCCCAAGCAATGGTTTTACTACTGCAAAGATTGCAATTTTCCTGCTCATCGGGATTGCATTCTTGGGGAGAACCAAATGTCAAGTAACACATATAATGGCCACCTATTAGGAATTGCTACAAATTAATTTGACTTTCAATGTGTCCAGTGTAATTTCAATATTCACAATAATTGTTAATAAAAAGACCAATGTTGTTTTAATTTTTACTTGTATAGTTTTCATTTGGGTTGAGTCTTTAGATCTTTATTGTTAAATCTATTGTGCTTTTATGGTTCTCTATTGGTGTGGTTTTGGGGAAATCCTTTTGTTTTTTTTTTTTTTTTTTAGAAGAAGCTTATTAGGCTATTTATTGGTTTATGGCTAATCTGTGTGTAAGAGGATGATAATAAAATAAAATAAAATAAAGGAAGATAAAAGGAAAGAGGAAGAGTAATATCAAAGTAGAATGTTTGGAGAGATGAAAATGTAAAGAGAAGGAGAAAGGTTGGAGAAAGTGTAAATGTTAAAAAAATTAGTACAATTTAATGAGCACAATTTTCTTTTATTTGAATTTAAGTAAAATATTACAGTTTTTATTTTTTAAAACAAAAAGAGAGAGAAAATATAAATAATTTAATGATAAAAAGGATGTGGTTGAATTTCAATATTGAGTAAAATAGAAGAGAAGAAAAAAATAAGAAAAATTAAAAGATATAACAATAAACACTAAATTGTACAAATTATACTATGTAATAGAATACTATTTTATTTTTATCTACTATCTTTAATTTTTTATAATGTAATCGGATAAAATTTAACAATCAAAGAGCAAAATAATAATAATAATAATAACTTAAAACACAAAACTAAATCGTATCAACTTAAATTGGAATTCTTAAAAACACAAAAATTTATCAAACTAAAGCGGAGATGCAATAAAAAATAAAAATCCACCAAGACATTGAGAGAGAGAGAGAGAGAGAGAGAGAGAGAGAGAGAGAGAGAGAGAGAGAGAGAGAACCTTTTTGTGAGAGAAAACTATGCAAAAAATGGAAAAAAAATGACAAATTTATAGGAAGGGGGAAGGGATAAGAAGAGACAAATAAAGAAAGATGAAGGGAAAGATGAATAACAATATTAAAGTAGAGGGTAGTGGGGAGATGAAATGGTGAGGGAAGAAGAAAGGTTGAAGAAAGTGTAAATATTTAAAAAAATAAGTGAATGTAAAAAAAAATGTAGGAAAATTGGAAATAAAAAAGAAATATATATAGATGTTAAAAGCGACGAAGATGAATATGTAAAGTCAATAATCTATTTATAGATATATATATATATATATATATTGTAAAAAAAAAAGGAATAAATAATAATTATGTGCGAATGACGTGGCGATGAGGTGGCGCAACAGGAGCTCAGCAGCAATAAATGCCACGCTACAGCTTTTAGTAATATATAAATATGTAGCATAACAACTTGAATATTTGGCTGGAAAAAGATTTGATGGTGCGAATTCTGTCAGCCTAAAAGATGCTCTAGGGATTGCACAGCACCATGATGCCATCACAAGCAATGCTAAACAACATACAACCAATGACTATGCAAAACACATGGCTTTTGGAGCCTCTAAGGTAGGCAACTAATCTTCATTTGAATTTGAAATTCTGAGTCTTGTTTTATATTCTTTGCACCATTGTTATTGTATGACACAACTCTACAAGCTATCCTTTAAAATGCAACAAATTTTCATAAGTAGAAGCTGGTGTAAATGCTGCCCTGTCATGCTTCACTAAAAAGAAATCAAGAGATCAATATGGTTCTATGAACCTATTATGGTCTTGTGTAAACTATCCTTGTAAGCTATCCTTGCAAATTTATCTTGTAAGAGATCAATACATTTCTATAAGCTGTCCTTGCAAAGTTAGCTTCATATGGTTCTATGAACCTATATGGTCTTGTGTAAACAATGGGGCAAGTAAATGAACTAATCTTCTTTTCTGATATTTTTTTTTTCTTGCTATTCTTCATTGCTTAGTACCAAAAACAAAATAAAAAATAAAAAATAAAAAAAATCTGAGAGATAGATAAAAATAATAATTAGGTGGGGAGTAGGCATCCCAACTTCTCACTTATTGTGCAATACTGCCAATCAAATCATTTGCATGAATTTTTAAATTGTACAACTAAGTTAGCATTTGAAAGCCTCCAAATTGCACATACAAATAGAACAACTTCAGTTTGGGTTTTTTTTTTTTTTTTTTTTCATGATTCTTAAATGCCCTAAGATATTATCACTCAAATCATGTAGAATTAATCTGAAAAAGAATTTAATGCAAGTTACATCATGTTAAAGCTCTTAATGAAATGATGATTTCTTATTTTAGGGTTATTAAAAAACATAAATCACTAGCAGACTTCAGAACATAGACAATTTTCCTTAAATGAAAAACAAATTGATCACTAAAATAAAGTTGAACTAGATGACCAGCCCTGTTGCAAATTTTGTTGACTAAGATGAATGTTCTCCAACATAATGAATCCAAAAACTCTCATAAAGAAATAAGGCTAAAAAAAACCAAGCAATCAATCTAGCATGTATATCAAATGAGAAAGCATGTTAGTTGCTTTAAAAATAAAACCAAGAAAAATATGGTGGTAGTTAGAAACACTACAACTTCATGCCATTGTCTTCGCAGACCTAATATAGAGGCTATCCACAACCTTGCTAGTATTTGTAATGGTTTCCAATATTGCCATATTGCATCTGTCAAGCATCGGCTGACATGCTCAAATGATGAATTTGTTTTTTTGCAGGCAAAGATTGGTTGAAAGAAAGAGTGCGAAGCTGCACTATAAAACCTTAGAGGGGAAATTGCTGATATCTCTCGAGAAGCTGTTGAGATTAGAGAAATGTTTTGACTTCCGATGCCAATTAGAAATCTTTGTTTCCATTTTCAGCAGCAAAATTTAAACATAGTCTTGAATTTTTCCCAACATTTTTTTATTAGAAACAATATTGACATGGTTTTTGAATAATTTTACAGTAGTACACAGAAACCCTTCAACGGCTTTCTGGAGCTAGTATTCTTGACTTATTCCAATGGAATTAGGCTCATTCACTCATTGTAAGCTTTGTTTGCTAATCTTTGTAGCATGTTTTGTTTGTGCAACTTATTTGATCTTTTGTGGCTAACATGAGGGTGACTTAGGTAGGAGTTGGCCTGATGGTACTACAACAAGTTGGAGGGGTCAATAGCATTGCATTTTATGCAACTATATTCATATTAACTAGTAGAATTTTATTTTTTTTTTTTCCTTTTTAATTCAACCTACAGTTGACAAGGAATTTGGAAGTCGAATAGAGGAATACTTTGTCTATAACAGGGTTTTCGGTAGTGTTGGGACCGTGGCAATGGTTGCGGTTCAGGTTCTTGACTCTTTTCATGTAATTCCAACCTTTGGTTCTGCTTAATGCTTTTTAAGTAATTTAGATGATTTTGTATAGATTCCAATGACAGCATTAGGGGTAATTTTTATGGATAAATCTGGACAACAACTACTTCTATTGGTAAGAAAGTTGAGAAATTTGTCCTTTGTGATGGAGTTGAATAAAAATAATTTCGAACCCATTCACAGGTTTCTACAGCAGGAACATGCTTAGGCAGCTTTCTTGTGGGATTGTCATTGTTCTTACAGGTTTTTTCTAGAGAAAAATCTATTTCTCTTGAATTCTTTCTTCATTGTTTCAGTTGAATATTTCTTAAAAGGATGAAGCTTCAATTATGCAGGATCTTCAAACATGGACCGAGATCACTCCAATTTTAGTGCTTGTTGGTGTAGGGGTATTGCAATCATCCGAATGACAGCTCTTTCTTCTTTATACTACATCTATCAAAGGAAAAACAGAAAGTGGAAAAAGAAAAGTTTCTTTTTGCTTTTATCTCCAACTTTCATATTTTCATGGTCATCCTATTACAACGAGTGTGTTGTTAACAATCATGGCGTTTCTACTTCAGAGAAGATACAACAAATTGAAGATGGTTGATTTAATCTCAGCCCTGGTTTGATTGTACTGAAGTCGCAAGGTTGAAGAAGACTAAAATTGGGGATGACCGTTGGTGTTGAAACGCACCGTTTCACTAAAACAAGAACGCACCGTTTTATGTGTTTTGGTATTTAAACTTCAGAAGGTGGAACGATGTCGTCTGAGAGTTGGGTTGAATTCAGTTGTACGAAGATCTTAGTCAGTTAAGCAGTTAGTTATCTTCCTAAATTCACGGAACTGATCCATTCAGTTAGGACTAATTCTGTTATTCCATATCTTAGTCATATTACATTATAAATATAGGATTGTAATCTCAGATTAAGTATTGAGTAAGAAAATTCAGTTTCTCACATTCTCTCTCTCTCTCTCTCTCTCTCTCTCTCTCTCTCTCTCTCTCTCTCTCTCTGTTACTCTTTCTTTTCTGTAATTTTCTCTTCACACAAACAGCCCTTCTACTCGTTTGCTCCCTCATGATGGTATTGCCTTTCTGACCCCACTGAGTATAGGAGCATGGTTGGGGCTCTGCAATATTTGACATTCACACGTCCAGACCTTGCTTTTAGCGTGCATCAACTATGTCAATTCATGAGCAATCCTACAACTATACATCTTGAAGCTGCTAAGAGAGTTCTCAGATATCTTCGTGGCACTCTTTATCATGGCATTTCCTTCTCCCCTTGTCCTTTGACTCTCACAGCCTTCTCAGATGCAGACTGGGCTGGAGATCCTTTTGACCGTCGTTCTATCACAGGCCTTCTAGTGTTTCTTGGTCCTTCTCCCATTTCTTGGTCTTCCAAGAAACAGACCACTGTTGCTCGTTCTTCCACGGAGGCAGAATATCGTGCCTTGGCCACTACTGCTGCAGAAATGTCTTGGCTACGAATTCTTTTCCAGGAATTGAGGATTTTTCTTTCTCATGTCCCTGTCATTTGGTGTGATAATGCTTCTGCTATTGCTCTCTCTGCTAACCCTATCTTCCATTCTCGCACTAAGCACATCGAAGTTGACTACCACTATGTTCGTGAGAAGGTGTTGCGTCATGACTTGTGTGTGCGTTTTGTTTCTGGCAAGGACAACCTTTCAGATATTTTCACCAAACCATTGCCTTCTCCTTCATTTATTCTTCAACGGCGCAAACTTCTGTTGGATACCTCCCCCAAAAGTTTGAAGGGGGACCATATGGAGGTCAGGATCATCTCACAGTAGGGAATGGACAGCACTTACCAATTACTCACATAGGTAACACCCTCATTCCTTCATCTTCTTCCACTCTTCAATTACACAATGTCCTTAGAGTTCCATCCATCTCTTCCAATCTTGCTTCTGTCCATAAAATCTGTCAAGATAACAATTGTTGGTGTTATTTTGACAAAAACATTCTATCCATTCAGGCATTGGCCACGGGGAAGGTCCTATACCAAGGCAAGAGTAAAGATGGTGTTTACCCCATCTATCCTCATAAAGCTTCACAGCTTCATTTGTCTTCCAAAAACTGTAATCATGCTTCTTCTACATTCTGTAATACTGTGTCTAGGACTGGTAGTTTCAATAAGACACTTTGGCACATGAGACTTGGTCATCCACATTATCAAGTTCTCAAATATGTGTTTCCTCATGTTAGTTCTGTCATGAATAAATGTACACCTTTGGTTCAAACTTGTATTCATTGTTTACATGGTAAAATGCACAACTTACCTTTTCCTAAATCTCAATTTGTTGCTTCCTCTCCTTTTGAACTTGTGCATTCTGATGTATGGGGTCCTACTCCTATCACATCTATCAATGGTTTTAGGTATTATGTTATTTTTGTTGATCATTTTACAAGGTTTACTTGGTTATATCCTCTTAAACACAAGTCTGAAGTATTTTCCAAGTTTCTCTTGTTCAAAGCCTTGGTTGAAACTCAATTCTCTGCCAAAATAAAAACTTTCAGATCTGATAGAGGTGGGGAATATACTTCTACTGTTTTTTGGTTCTTTCTGTCACAACATGGCATTATCCATCAGATCTCTTGTCCATATACACCCCAACAAAATGGCCTAGTTGAAAGGAAACACAGGCACCTCATTGAAACCACTATCACAATGCTGTCTCAAGCCTCTATGTCCAATTCTTTTTGGTCCTATGCACTTCTCACTGCCACTTTTTTAATCAACTTGCTTCCTACTTCAGTTCTTAATTTTGTCTCTCCTTGGTCTAAGTTGTACTCTAATTTCCTAGACCTATCCCAACTCAAGGTTTTTGGTTGTGCATGCTACCCTCATCTTAGACCTTACTCTAGTCATAAGCTGGATCACAGAACTAAGGAGTGTATTTTCTTAGGATACTCCACTAGTTTTAAAGGGTACTTGTGTTTTGATCCTTCTTCTCACCACATATACACCTCTAGGCATGTACTGTTCAATAAAGCAAGGTTTCCTTCATCCAAACCTCTACCTTCTGTCAGTCAGTCCTCCTTACCAGCTTCTACTCCTTCACATGCTCTCTGGTTATCCAATCTCCTCTATCTTCATGCATCTAATCACCCTTCCCTATTAGGCCCGTATAATTCTCATACCACTCCCTCACCACTTGCTACAATTGAGTCTAATGCAACTGAGGTTCATGCATCTGCTCCAATACCTTCTGCTCATATAATCACACCACAATCTGACCCTACCCTACCTACTATTTCAACCTCCACTCCTTCCTCCACTGATTTAGTTATCCCTATCCCTATTTCCACTCCTTCATCTACTGTCTCCATTTTACCTACTGCTCCTGCTGATCCTGTCCAACATCCAATGCAGACCAGATCCAAAAGTGGCATTGTTAAACCCAATCCTAAACTTTGTTATAAGGCTGTACTGGATTACACACACACTTAACCACCTTCTTACAAGCTTACTTCCAAGTATCCAGTGTGGTGTGCAGCTATGGATGCAGAATTCCAAGCATTACAAAGACAACAAACCTGGTCTTTGGTTCCTGCTCCTCCTCATGCTAACCTGGTTGGCTGTAAGTGGGTGTTTAAGATCAAGCTTCACAGTGATGGTACTATTGCTCGCTATAAGGCCAGACTTGTTGCAAAGGGATTTCACCAACAAGCTGGCATTGATTACTCAGAAACCTTCAGTCCAGTGGTCAAGCCAGCTACTGTCAGACTTGTTCTTGCCATTGCTGTTAGCTGTAATTGGCCTTTAAAACAGCTGGATGTGTCCAATGCTTTTCTTCATGGTCACCTCAAGGAGGAAGTATACATGCAGCAACCTCCAGGCTATGTTGATCCAGCTCACCCTGACTATGTTTGCAGGTTACACAAGTCACTTTATGGTCTCAAACAAGCACCACGGGCTTGGTTTGAGAGATTCACTTTTCACTTAGTTCATCTGGGATTTCAAGCCTCCTTTGTTGACAGTTCCTTGTTCATCTTTCAATCCAAGAATTCTATCATCTATCTCCTCCTTTATGTAGATGATATTATCCTCACAGGGAATAATTCCAAGCATGTTTCTTCTCTTGTTGCTGCTCTAAGTTCTGTATTTGACATTAAGGATCTTGGGGATCTTAATTACTTCTTAGGTGTCCAGATTTCCAGAACTTCATTTGGACTTCATCTCACACAGTCTAAATATGCTTCAGATGTTCTTCATCGTTTTCACATGGAAAATTTTAAACCAACCAAGACTCCTTGCTGCCCTTCTACTCGTTTGCTCCCTCATGATGGTATTGCCCTTTCTGACCCCACTGAGTATAGGAGCATGGTTGGGGCTCTGCAATATTTGACATTCACACGTCCAGACCTTGCTTTTAGCGTGCATCAACTATGTCAATTCATGAGCAATCCTACAACTATACATCTTGAAGCTGCTAAGAGAGTTCTCAGATATCTTCGTGGCACTCTTTATCATGGCATTTCCTTCTCCCCTTGTCCTTTGACTCTCACAGCCTTCTCAGATGCAGACTGGGCTGGAGATCCTTTTGACCGTCGTTCTATCACAGGCCTTCTAGTGTTTCTTGGTCCTTCTCCCATTTCTTGGTCTTCCAAGAAACAGACCACTGTTGCTCGTTCTTCCACGGAGGCAGAATATCGTGCCTTGGCCACTACTGCTGCAGAAATGTCTTGGCTACGAATTCTTTTCCAGGAATTGAGGATTTTTCTTTCTCATGTCCCTGTCATTTGGTGTGATAATGCTTCTGCTATTGCTCTCTCTGCTAACCCTATCTTCCATTCTCGCACTAAGCACATCGAAGTTGACTACCACTATGTTCGTGAGAAGGTGTTGCGTCATGACTTGTGTGTGCGTTTTGTTTCTGGCAAGGACAACCTTTCAGATATTTTCACCAAACCATTGCCTTCTCCTTCATTTATTCTTCAACGGCGCAAACTTCTGTTGGATACCTCCCCCAAAAGTTTGAAGGGGGATGTTAACAATCATGGCGTTTCTACTTCAGAGAAGATACAACAAATTGAAGATGGTTGATTTAATCTCAGCCCTGGTTTAATTGTACTGAAGTCGCAAGGTTGAAGAAGACTAAAATTGGGGATGACCGTTGGTGTTGAAACGCACCGTTTTACTAAAACAAGAACGCACCGTTTTATGTGTTTTGGTATTTAAACTTCAGAAGGTGGAACGACGTCGTTTGAGAGCTGGGTTGAATTCAGTTGTATTGGCGCGAAGATCTTAGTCAGTTAAGCAGTTAGTTATCTTCCTAAATTCACGGAACTGATCCGTTCAGTTAGGACTAATTCTGTTATTCCATATCTTAGTCATATTACATTATAAATATAGGATTGTAATCTCAGATTAAGTATTGAGTAAGAAAATTCAGTTTCTCTCTCTCTCTCTCTCTCTCTCTCTCTCTCTCTCTCTCTCTCTCTCTCTCTGTTACTCTTTCTTTTCTATAATTTTCTCTTCACACAAACAGTTCTTAATCTCGGTTCAATCACACTTGAATACTGAGATTGATTTTCTTAATTCTTTAAGAAAATCTTCATGTGTAAGTCCTATGAAGTTTAATGCTCATTAAATGGAAGCCTGTTTACTACCATTACCTTTTGTTGTATTCTACCCGTTAGAAGCAATTCAGAAATACTATTTGCCCCTTTGAAAGAATGAATATTGCCCTCCACCGAATGAGTATTTCTAAAACACTATCAAGTTTGTAGTTTCTTGCATAAATTTGTGCATTTTTGTATCTGATTTTAGCTATCCATTACTGCTCCCAATCTATGTTCGTGGTGCAATTGCCTTTAACATTTATGTACTGTCTTGAAGGTCATAATTCCATCATCATACACCAGTTAATGTTAACCGTTGGTTTAAGCCAAATCCTTAGGAGGTTTAAAGATTGATTAGTTGAATTTTGTGGATCTGTTTAGTTTTGAAATTAGGTATACACAGGGATCTGTTTAGTTCTGCAATCAAGTGTGCTAACCTTTTTTCTTGTGCAGTTCTATGACTTGGAGAAGCATACGAAAGATAAAATGGAGATAAAAAGTCTAAATGTCAACAAAAATGCCTCAAGGTGGTTGGATTAATTGGCTTTGTTGGGTGTGGAGTTGATATGGAGATTGCAAGGTACATATTGAGTCATACTGTGTCACTTGAAAAGATAATTGTCAATCCCCATCATCCATTTATAGTGACAATTGAGGATACTGATGAGCATCTAAAGGCAACAAGCCGTGCTAGGCAGCACCTTGAACATAGATTACCTCCAGGAACACAATTAGTGGTACTCTAAATATGATCAACTTCTGATGGTAAGGTTAGGATGGAGCTTCTGAAGTGCACTTTGTTTTTTTGGTATTTGCAATGGATTTTGATTCGTATCTTGTTCTTCTCCCTCTAGTTTGTTCCCTTTTATTATAGTAAGTCAAAGACTTACCCCAACTGCCTTTCTTATATCTATCCCTTCAACTTTTGTACCCACTCCTTTTGGGTCAAAGTTGGTATCACTGGTGGTTGTATCTATTCCTTCATCAGGGACGGAACCAGGATTTGAACCTAGGGGGGGCGAAAGCATGAACCAAAAAAATTTCAAGTGACATGGTTTATTAAAAAAAAAAATTATGGTAGACAAAACAATTGCACTTTATTACCATAAATATTTAAGTTAAGAAGGAAATAATATGAACCAAAAAAGTTGAAAGTCACAATATGATATTCAAACCTTTTCGAAGAAGAGAGTAAAAAAAGAAGAGGACTTCAGATCTCCAAATTTTGGATAATTGAAATTAATATGTTGATTTTATCACATTGACCAACTCACCAATATGATAAACCCATACTTTTGGATGCAACTAAAAATCACACTAATGAAGTTTTCAAAACTTTGTTTGAGGATTTTAAAAAATTGGGATATTAATATTAAGAGTTGGCAATGCTACATCATCAATATTGGCTTCTAAAAGAATTTTGCATTTTATCTTTTGAAAAAAAATTTAAATATTGTAATTGACTTTCCCATAATTTATAAATCAATTAAAAAGTTATATAAATTATTGTCACCCTTTTTTTTTTTTTTTTTTTTTTTTTTTTTTTCATGATTCTTAAATGCCCTAAGATATTATCACTCAAATCATGTAGAATTAATCTGAAAAAGAATTTAATGCAAGTTACATCATGTTAAAGCTCTTACTGAAATGATGATTTCTTATTTTAGGGTTATTAAAAAACATAAATCACTAGCAGACTTCAGAACATAGACAATTTTCCTTAAATGAAAAACAAATTGATCACTAAAATAAAGTTGAACTAGCTGACCAGCCCTGTTGCAAATTTTGTTGACTAAGATGAATGTTCTCCAACATAATGAATCCAAAAACTCTCATAAAGAAAGAAGGCTAAAAAAAAAAACAAGCAATCAATCTAGCATGTATATCAAATGAGAAAGCATGGTAGTTGCTTTAAAAATAAAACCAAGAAAAATATGGTGGCAGTTAGAAACACTACAACTTCATGCCATTGTCTTCGCAGACCTAATATAGAGGCTATCCACAACCTTGCTAGTATCTGTAATGGTTTCCAATATTGCCATATTGCATCTGTCAAGCATCGGCTGACATGCTCAAATGATGAATTTGTTTTTTTGCAGGCAAAGATTGGTCGAAAGAAAGAGTACGAAGCTGCACTACAAAACCTTAGAGGGGAAATTGCTGATATCTCTCAAGAAGCTGTTGAGATTAGAGAAATGTTTTGACTTCCAATGCCAATTAGAAATCTTTGTTTCCATTTTCAGCAGCAAAATTTAAACATAGTCTTGAATTTTTCCCAACGTTTTTTTATTAGAAACAATATTGACATGGTTTTTGAATAATTTTACAGTTGTACACAGAAACCCTTCAACGGCTTTCTGGAGCTAGTATTCTTGACTTATTCCAATGGAATTAGGCTCATTCACTCATTGTAAGCTTTGTTTGCTAACATGAGGGTGACTTAGGTAGGAGTTGGCCTGATGGTACTACAACAAGTTGGAGGGGTCAATAGCATTGCATTTTATGCAACTATATTCATATTAACTGGTAGAATTTTTTTTTTTTTTCCTTTTTAATTCAACCTACAGTTGACAAGGAATTTGGAAGTCAAATAGAGGAATACTTTGTCTATGACAGGGTTTTCGGTAGTGTTGGGACTGTGGCAATGGTTGCGGTTCTTGACTCTTTTCATGTAATTCCAACCTTTGGTTCTGCTTAATGCTTTTTAAATAATTTAGATGATTTTGTATAGATTCCAATGACAGCATTAGGGGTAATTTTTATGGATAAATCTGGACAACAACTACTTCTATTGGTAAGAAAGTTGAGAAATTTGTCCTTTGTGATGGAGTTGAATAAAAATAATTTTGAACCCATTCACAGGTTTCTACAGCAGGAACATGCTTAGGCAGCTTTCTTGTGGGATTGTCATTGTTCTTATAGGTTTTTTCTAGAGAAAAATCTATTTCTCTTGAATTCTTTCTTCATTGTTTCAGTTGAATATTTCTTAAAAGGATGAAGCTTCAATTATGCAGGATCTTCAAACATGGACCGAGATCACTCCAATTTTAGTGCTTGTTGGTGTAGGGGTATTGCAATCATCCGAATGAAAGTTCTTTCTTCTTTATACTACATCTATCAAAGGAAAAACAGAAAGGGGAAAAAGAAAAGTTTCTTTTTGCTTTTATCTCCAACTTTCATATTTTCATGGTCATCCTATTACAACGAGTGTGTAAGTCCTATGAAGTTTAATGCTCATTAAATGGAAGCCTGTTTACTACCATTACCTTTTGTTGTATTCTACCCATTAGAAGCAATTCAGAAATACTATTTGCCCCTTTGAAAGAATGAATATTGCCCTCCACCGAATGAGTATTTCTAAAACACTATTAAGTTTGTAGTTTCTTGCATAAATTTGTGCATTTTTGTATCTGATTTTAGCTATCCATTACTGCTCCCAATCTATGTTCGTGGTGCAATTGCCTTTAACATTTGTGTACTGTCTTGAAGGTCATAATTCCATCATCATACACCAGTTAATGTTAACCGTTGGTTTAAGCCAAATCCTTAGGAGGTTTAAAGATTGATTAGTTGAATTTTGTGGATCTGTTTAGTTTTGAAATTAGGTATACACAGGGATCTGTTTAGTTCTGCAATCAAGTGTGCCAACCTTTTTTCTTGTGCAGTTCTTGGAGAAGCATACGAAAGATAAAATGGAGTTAAAAAGTCTAAATGTCAACAAAAATGCCTCAAGGTGGTTGGATTAATTGGCTTTGTTGGGTGTGGAGTTGATATGGAGATTGCAAGGTACATATTGAGTCATACTGTGTCACTTGAAAAGATAATTGTCAATCCCCATCATCCATTTATAGTGACAATTGAGGATACTGATGAGCAGCTAAAGGCAACAAGCCGTGCCAGGCAGCACCTTGAACATAGATTACCTCCAGGAGCACAATTAGTGGTACTCTAAATATGATCAACTTCTGATGGTAAGGTTAGGATGGAGCTTCTGAAGTGCACTTTGTTTTTTTGGTATTTGCAATGGATTTTGATTCGTATCTTGTTCTTCTCCCTCTAGTTTGTTCCCTTTTATTATAGTAAGTCAAAGACTTACCCCAACTGCCTTTCTTATATCTATCCCTTCAACTTTTGTACCCACTCCTTTTGGGTCAAAGTTGGTATCACTGGTGGTTGTATCTATTCCTTCATCCTGAGGTTTGTAATCTTGTATCCCTAGTGGCTTCAACTTGCAGTTAAAAGCAAAACTCATATTGCTCAATTGCAATGAAGAGATGAGTTTAACTGAGAAATTTTCTGGGAAAACAACTGCCACCATAACAAGGGAAAAAATATCAAATATGTTTGACCTTACCATAACAGAAAGTTCCGAATAGGTAATGCCAAAGACAGTGCCAAGTTATTGGCATGTATACATGCAAACACAAATATAACAAAAAGTTACCCTGTTCACAATTCATATTTCCTACCATACTATAAAAGAACAATAACCAACTAATTCAGGGAAAAACAACTGCCACCATAACAAGGGAAAAAATATCAAATATGTTTGACCTTACCATAACAGAAAGTTCCAAATAGGTAATGCCAAAGACATTGCCAAGTTATTGGCATGTATACATGCAAACACAAATATAACAAAAAGTTACCTTGTTCACAATTCATATTTCCTACCATACTATAAAAGAACAATAACCAACTAATTCAGGGAAAAACCCATCCAACTATACAAGTGAGAGGAACAAGTCTATCCCATATACTGACAAAACAAAATTGTCAACACTCAGCAGCATTTGATGCCCCTCAATGCAGTTTCTGTGGATTATTTGGTTTAAGAAGATAAATGCAAATACAAATATATATATATATATATATAGACACACACACATTGAAAGGCTTAAAGATATATTATATGAGTGAATGTAGGCTGCCGGTTCACCTTCCACAAATTTTCAAGGAATCTTTTGACATTATATTTCACGTAAAAAAAAAAAAAAAAAAATTGAACTGAGATCAGGGAAGTTTATGAGTCAAGTGAAAATGAAAAAGAAAATCCTAGATAAAAGTGGGCAGAATTGAACTTAACTGAACCTATCACATAATTTAGCAAAATTCACTTAACTTATTTGAATTTTTTTCTACATAGAAATTTTTTTTTTTCAAATTTTAAAATAATTTACATTTTTTTACATGCAACATGACATGACATTTTAGAACACTTATATAGAGAACCAAATGTACCTTAAGTTTATCAGGTCACTCGTATGGGTATATTTAACTGTATTAACCGCAAGAGATGTTATGACATTTTTTTGCAGATAGGATGCTTGTCACCTACTGAGTCTGCAATTATGGAAGACTTGGGACTCTCTTTGGCAGAGGTAGGTATTGAACACTGTGAATATTAGCAGACTTATTGCATGAAAAATAACTGATGATTTTACTTTTGTAACATCTTTGTGTTTTCTTTCTACAAAAAATAAAAATAAAAAAAGAAGAAAAGAAAAAGAAAAAACTTGAGGGGTGTTTTCTTATTGTAAGTACAAGACCCATTAGTAACTATACCATTGGACTCTTTGTACAACTTTGTTTGACAGTTTGAATTGTATAACACTGCTTAACGTTCATATTGTAGTGCTTGTTGTGCAGACAATATCCATGTATTATCATTCTTTAATTTTTTTTTTTTGGTTGGATTTCAAAAGTCAAGTTTCCTTTGGATTCATGTTTGGGGGGATGACATTTTAGCGTGACATTCAAGAATGTTGAAGGTCTTTTAATTTTCTAGCAAACTAGAGGCTTGACATGAATGAAGCTTTAATTTATAGGTTGTTGAAGATGATGTCTTCCCCTGTCCATGTTTATAATACTCCAATATGAATAGATACTCTAAAGTCTAAAGCATACAATTTTGTTTCATAATATCATGAATAAAATTAATTGAGGTAGTGTTCTTTGAAAGAAATGCCATTGTTGACTCCCTCAATTTTAAGATTCACTTTTTAGTGCTTTATGGCATTATATAGCCTTGATTCATCACTTTGAAAGTAACAGTAGCAATTTGTAAGTTGGTATTTTGAAACTGATGGATTTGAGCTGTTGATCTTAACATGATGAAATACAAGTTCGCTGCTCCTTATGTCACACTGAAGTCAAAAGCTGTATGGTGTAATTCGAACGAAAGGAGATTCTTGTGGACGAATATTAAAATTTTCATCAACAATTTCTTGCTTTAAATTCCAATATTCTTAGTATGACCTGATTTGCAGTACTCATTATTTGGGTCAATTATGACAATTGGGGCAACGTTAGATGCAGTATTGAGTGGAAGAATAGCATATATCCTTGGTCGCAGAGGGATAAGTTTTGCTAATTCCCTTTACATGTCTCTAGGTCTATGTAAAGATTTTAGGTGCATTATGTTCTTCAACTTATCAATTCTTCTTCTTTTTAATTTTTTTTTTCTTATTACTCTTTCATTTGTTAGCTAAAGATATCTCTTCTATTAACAAAAATAGATACCTGTATATATAGCAGAAATAACCCCCAAAAATCTCGGAGGAGGATTTGCTACTGTGCATCAGTTATGGCAAGACCACTAAGAACTTGTACAAGTGAGCATGTTTATGATTCATGTGCATAATTATTGATTATTGTGCAGTTCATGATTTCTTTTGGGTCAGCAGTTACATATTTTGTTGGAACTGTTGTCAGCTGGCGCGCCTTGGCTCTGATAGCAGGTATCTTTAGTTCACTTTTCCTATTGGGCCAAAATGGCTTTCTACCATTGTTCATGGGAATATATATGAATATACCACTGTTTCAAAAATATATAGGGATCTATTACTTTTTTGGGTACTTGAGTTTGAGGAAATCGAAATATAAATGGTACTCAAGTTTCTTTGAAAAAATAGCTGAAAAATAGCCAAATTTTTTTTGATGGAACTCGAGTTCCATAAACTTGAGTATCAAAAAAGTGGTAGGTTGCTACTTATTTCTGAAACAATGGTAGATTTCCATATATTTAGCCTAAAGGTGCTACAATGCCATTTTCGCCTTTCCTATTGTATAAAACCAAATATAATTGCTCTATCAACTGGATTTTAATTTATTTCATTTGCAGGAACTATTCCATGTCTTGCACAACTTATAGGTTTATTCTTTATTCCTAAATCTCCAAGATGGCTGGTGAGTCAATTGGTTTAGAACTTATTGTTTACTCTGTAACTGAATGTAAAGAATAGTGATAAAAAATAAAAGGGTTTATCCAGCAACATTTTTTCTGTTACACTTGCAACATTCAGATTGTGAGATGGCAGTCATGTGTAATTTTTTAATATAAAAAAATGTTACGTTATTGTTTTGTTAGACACAGGCAAAAAAAAACTAACGGAATGATCAACAGGCAACGGCACTCATTTTTTAAACTTAAGAGACCAATAGTACTGAGCACTCACTTGAAACCTGAGAGACTAATTATCCTTATAGGGTAAATTTTAGGACCAACAATGTAATTTGCCAAAATAATATTATTTATTTGTTATTAATAATTAAAAATAGTTTTGTGATAAAAAAACCTCTTTGAAATTTCAGATTTTGCACATACAAGATTTCAATTATAATACATATTGCACAAAAATCGTGTTTCAAAAATACAATTTTATGCAAAATTTAAAATTTTAATACTTAAAATCATATTTTCAAAACACAATTTTAAACAAAAGACTATTCTCGAGAATAGTTTCTTCCCAACGTTATTTTTAATAATTATACACAATAATATTATTTTTCTAAGAAACCCCACTTTCAAGTCATATAGGCTTAATTATAACTTGGTTAGGCCTAGAACCCAACAAAGCTGGATTATCCATGGACTTATTAAAACAAGCGGGCCTAAGATGTGGGTTAGCATGGTTTACAAAGTTGACTCATATGGGCCATATCCAAGTAATAAAATATGGGCTCTCCATTGGCAATAATAAAAATTTATGTTTTAGCCACAAGTGTTTCATAGGCAATCAAGGATATATCACAATAGAACTTCAGCTTTCGCTCTTGACACCCCTCAAATGTTAGTATGAATTCTAGACACTGATATATAAAAAATAAAAATAAAAAGAAAATAAAAAAGATAAAGATAGGTATAAAAATCTAAGCAAGTAAATATAAATTCATTTCATTATTTACTTGCTTGTTCTCATGATTTTTCTTTGATTCACTTTCTTTTGTGTTGGAGAAGGTTTTTATGTTTTGGCACAATGACATAATAATCCTATATATCTTAGGTGTGTTTGAAACTAAAATTGAATTCTTATTATTGTAACTATTAATGGTTGCTTTTGTAAATCTATTTAAATGTATGTATGTTTTTCTTTTACCTTTCGTAAACAGTAGGTTGATTTGGACATGTTTAGGACAAGAAAGGGACAAAGAAGGTGGGGGGGGAAGGGGGAATGCTAGCTTGTAGTCTGGATATAAGTAATAATAAATAAATAAATAAAAAAAAGATAAAGAAAGAGAAAGATAGGCATATAAATCTAAACAAGCAAGCATAAATGCTTGCCTGTGCTTATTTCTCATGCTCTTTGTTTGTTTCACTTTCTTTTGTATTGGGGAAGATTTTTCTTTTTTGACATAAGGACATAATAATTCTATATATAGTAGAAGTTATAGATGATCTCTACATGAACTTAGCTTTAATAAACTGAAATTAAGGCTAACTTGAGAAAATTCCCTAGGTATGTTTTTGTGCCAAAATTGGATTCTTCCTACTATAGTATTGATAATATATTTTTTTGAAATATAATATTGCTAAATGAGTTTAGTTCTTGGTGCATTTAATGTAACTTTGATAAAAATTACATCACTCGATTCGTTACTTTTTATAAATCATTATTTTCTTGAATTCACGTTATTATTAAATCCTTGTTATAGGTTAATCACAAGCAAAAATTTTACAACAATTAATTGCTAGTAATTGCTATATTTATAAGTGTAGGGACTCAATTTGGATTGGACCCAGAGTATGAATGGGTTTTCAGCCCAACAAGCCCAAACAATAAATTTGTAGAGAGTGGATCGAAGGTTTAGGGCGCTGGCCGGCGTTCACGAAGCATGAACTTCTTTTCTTTTATGAAAAAATACTTAGAACCATTTACAACTGGGGGATACTCCTCGGCCATGGGCCGAGGAGGCCTCCTTTTTCCCCCCCTCTTACTTTACTCGCTCCTCTTTATATAGTCTTTATTGTCCTATCTTGTTCTTCCATCTGTTGATCATCCATTCGCCTTTCTTCTGACCGTCCGTCCTATCAGAGGCCTTATCAACACTCAAGTGGTTCACCCTGATCAACGTCGCCCTGCTAAGGGGTGCATCCCCATTAATGCGGCCAGAGGGGTTAGGTGAATGCATTAAGTGTGAAGGTGACAGCTTGCTCTGGGCTTGTCCCTCCCAAAATTATCCTTAGTATGCGCGAGGACGAAGAGGTCCTCGCGTGGATCCTAAAAAAGAGTCTCTCCCTAATTTAGCCTTGGATGGTCATCCTTCCTCGGCATGGGCCTTGGGCCTACTACACGATGGGCTGAGGCTATCAGGCCCACGGGCCCCACAATAGCCCTTCAAAATCCTGCTGCACATTCCCTCGGACCGGAGGAGGGTTTTGATATCTATGGGCCCTCTAGACGAATTGCCCCACTTCGGTCCGCGTTAATGCTGGCGACTTTTCGACTGCCCGATGTACGTTTTGGTGTTTCAAGACTCAGTGTGCGCCCACATTAAATTTTGGCTGCTCCACGTTTCCCTTTTAACGGTGTGATGGTAATTGTTCGGTGGGGATCTCCTGTTTTTATGGGCAGGCGGTTACATTTGGGGAACCTAAGGGGGAGTATAAGTACTTATTTGAACCGCCCGGTTTCCTCATTTTCGCGCTTACGACCATTGATGCGTATAATTTGAATCTGGTTCAACTTACACACTGCCCGAAGAGGATCTTCATATTTCTGTAAGTCTTCTTTTCCCAGTAACACCAAATTTTCTTTGATTCTACTCTTTCTTTCTTCTTCTGGAACCTTTAATCGTCCTTGGGGATGGGCAAGTTTAAGAAGTTGGTTGAGTCCGACGAGATGATGAACAAATTCATTGTTGACTATGGGATACCCAATAATGTGAGTTTGAGGTACTGTGAAGAAGAGGAGTGGTACATTAAGAGGAGAGAGGGTGAAGTCGTGATCCCGATAGTCGCTTTCGTAGAGGGAGGGATGAGAATCCCTATGAGGCCAGTGACTATCGGTTACCTTAGGCATTTCCGTCTGGCTCCTACCCAGTGCCCGTGAATGTATTTAGGATATTAGGGTGTGTAGATACCTTGAATGAGAAAATGGGGCTGAGACTGACTCACCACGATGTAAACTGGTGCTACAACCTTCATCACCTGAGGGGTAAGACGTACTATATGAAGACGAGGGACGACAGGGTCCGACTTATCCAGTGTCTTCCTGATTCTAATAAGGGGTTGACTCAAGATTTCCTCACAGTGTCAGGGGAGTGGCACAACAGTCTTCACTGCCCAACAGTATAGGGGGAGCCAGGTAGGGTATTCGAAGTAGGAGACGATCTAGGTTTCAGTATTTTTATTTTTTTTATTTTTTTTTTTATAGCTGCATATCCGCTTTGATTGATTAACCACAGGAGTTTCGCTTTTCTTTTCGCAGATCCGCACGCCTTCGCACGTTATTTCCACAAAATCCTCGGATGCAACCAGCCCAAAAATCATTCCAGTCCGAAGCACGTAATTAGAGCTCGTGACCCTCGGCTTACGCAGATTACCGTGGTGGAGGACGGTTTTGCATTTTCCGAGGGATCTCACATACCTGAAGGCACTCCGCTAGCAGGTCCCTTCTCATCCCACCAAGTAACTGAGACCGAGAAGGACAATCTAAGAAGACAGGGGAGGTGGTTGAACTGAGCTCTTCTGAGGACGAATATAGTGTGTTCAACCTAGCTGATCAGTCGAGGATCCTTCTGGTGATCCAGGAGACCCTCATCTGTCCGAAGCCGATCTCCAGTCCCTAAGAGTTGGTACTTAAGCTGAGATGGGTTTAAAAAGACAGCCCCAAACCAATCTTCTTGACCTGCTTGAAGGCGACTCCAAGAAAGGTGCACCGAAGAGTCGCAGCCCAAGCCTCAACACCTCCGCCCCAGATTTTAATTGTGCAAACCAGGTCATCCTCTATCCCTACAGTATCAAGACCCTTAAACCAAACTTATGACCCAAAAGGAAGAGCTTTCAAGGGTAGGAGCAATGATAGGAGCAAATCCCATTCCCCGCCCGAGGAGGGTAGATTTCGCAGGCCTCCGAAGCNGAGACTTGAACCCTGACCTTGTTCCCCACACCCATGAGCGCTTTATACTTATGGAATGACCATCGCACTTAGATGTGCAATGGTAAAAGAGAAACAAACCCAGAAAAAATGCAAAAGTGAGTACAATGAAAAAAAAAAAAAAAAAAAAAAAACACAGAAGAGCACACTTAGGTGCTCAAAAACTTGAAATATTATGACTCAGCCTTTGGTAATCCTCCAGAAGTGTCGTTGCACCCTTAAGGATATCACATGGGTGAGTTTGCGTTGCTTCAAAGTGGAGCTGATTTCTGGCATTCCAAATGGACCACGATACCATCACCCACATCTCCAGCACTTTCCTGGTGAGCTTCCCCTTCATTTGTCTAGCTAGCTAGGTGATAAAAATCCTGAACCACTGCCCTACATTTTTGTAGTTTACCACGGATAAGTGCCCAGACATTTTGAGCCATTGCACATTCCCTAAATCATGCTTTTTGGGGTGAATTTGTAAATTAGTTTTACTTGAATTACTAATTCTCTAAGCGTATATGAAATTTCTTAGAAGAAATTGTTAGTAAAAATGTGAAGTTAGACTTTTCTTCTAAAAGACTTCTACTACTTTACTTAAATTAGTCGCAAACTCATGCATTGAACTTGATAATATTTTTATGATGGTCTTTTTCTTATTCTTCTTCTTCTTCTTCTTCTTCTTCTTTTTTAATTTATTTATTTAATTTTTCAATTTGGACTAAGGTTTTTAAAAAAAGGAAAAAAAATGTATATGTAACGTATTTATTAACTTAAATCATACACTACACTACATTTAATATCCTAAGCAACTTATAAATTACAACCTATATGGGCCGAATCCATCATACAACTACACAATCAATAAATGAACAATAACATTAATTACCTTTTGAATTACTGCCTGAAATTTTCACAATTGTTAGAAGAGCTTAAATTCAAATAAATAAAATTGTCTTGATAAAATGTCCTCATAAAACATTACAATGCATAAAGGGAAAACCAATGGTTACTTCATCTTGATTATCTTTTTTACTAAAATTTATTATTAAAAAATAATACATTTTTCTCAAGAATTCAAAATATAAGTTAGCAAAAAATATCCATTTTTAATAAAAGTTATTTATAACATTTTTTTGTATTATTAAAAAGTATATAGAATTTGGAAATTATTATTGTAATTTAAACAAAATTTAAATTTAAAAAAAAAAAAAACTCAATTTTTTTCTACCCTACAATCCAAAAGGTGGTTCATGATGATTGTAACTCTTTGTATTTTTAATACAAAAATTAAATTTTATATTGATTGTATTCACCAATTTATATTATACCTATAATATTTTCTAATGTAAAATATTTTAAAATGCGAAGATTATATGATTGACAATTGGAAGAATGTTGAATTAATAGTGAGTTAGATTTAATGAGTTAGAGAATGTGTAAAGTTGCACTATTTATTTATATATTAATATTGTTTAAAAAAAATGAACAAAAAAAATTGTGACATGAATGATGATGCGGCTCAACTTGAGCATAATAACAATAAATGTTAAATTTCAACTTTTATATATGTATATATTTTTTGGTATGTAATTTAATTAATTTCAAAATGAGACGAGCTTTATGATATTCTTGTTTCTCTACTTTTCTCTTTTTCAGTTGTTCAATATGTTTCACTTGGTTTTAGTAATGCATTTACAAGTGTGTTTAATTTTATTAGGACAATCGACTTAATGCTTGTACTACACCATCTATCTGTACTAAGGCATAAATACAGCAAATGAATCATGGCCACTGAAAGCTGATGATAATTTCCCTTAAGCATTACTGTTTTCCCTAGTACCTTTAGCTGGCCAAGAAAAATTTATTGAAATTTACTGCCATTAATAAGCAAATTTTCATAGGCAGAAGCTGTTGTAAATGCTGCCCTGTCACTCATGCTTCACTAACAAAAAACTCAAGAGACCAATATACGCTGTCTGCAATTAGAGATTTGTTATGGCTTTTCAAACATACTCTGCAGCGTTTATATACAAACAGCAGAGCATAACAAATCAAAGTGTGCTAGAATAAATTCCATAATGACCTCTTTGCTTAACACGTGTCTATAACGAAACTCGCTCCCTCATGCTCAAGCTAATCCGACTTGGCATTCATTAAACAAAAACTGCAGCGTTTTTTCTCAGCTGCTTGTCACGTGCTCTTCACTTAATTAAAGGTCTTTTATTAGAATGACACCGTTGCAGTATTTTGCATATTTTCATTAAGCAAAACGACGGCGTAGCGTAGGAACTCTTTCTTTCTTCTGTTTTAACACCATGTCCTTCACCTTTTTCTCTTTAACCCTTTATTTAATTATTTTTCTTTTTCATCTACTTTCTTATTCTTTAGTTCTTTTTTTATTTACTATACTTTGCCTCATTTACTTACATTTTGACTCATTTATCTAAAGTGCTAACTAGAATATATGTGGGGCTTTAAAAGGCTTAGTATACTCTAAGTTCTGAGCTTATGTTGGATGAAAATTGATTCAAAGTTGTAGTATTCTAGGACTCAAAGCCCTCTTATCACCTATAAGCAGGGGAAAATAAGCAATTTCTTTTGTTTGTTTTCCACTTGATCCTTAGAAGCAACAGGGAAGTGTTCGTTTATCTTTTTCTTTAATTATTAGCCAAGTTGTCATGTATAGGTAGATCAGAATGAGATGTATCTATTTGACCAGTTAACAATTTGTGCAGGTATTTAGTACGGCTCAAGCAATAGGCATGGCAGGATTACCCCAACCCTCACACACCTTCACTTTTACTTTCCAATTTCTTGGTTTCTCAATGGTAACTAACATGATTATTTTGGCTATGATACTTCAGGATCATTTTTCATATTCTGTCATTTGTGATTTAGCTGTTGTATTCATTGCAAAGCTGGTACCAGAGACTAAGGGGCAAGCACTGGAAGAAATACATGCATCATTTACCAATCCTCAGCGCAGAAACTCAAACCCTTAAGACATATAAAAAAATTTGTTTATCTTAGTTCAACTGAAATCTAAAAACCCTATAAAACAAACTTCCACATGTGAATATATACTGTTCAATTGTGGGGTTATATCATGCATCATGATCCTCTTTTCAATTACCTATTCTACCCAATAAATCACTCAACATTTCTTCATGGCAAAGAAAAATGTTATCGGAAGCATTTTGGGAGAAATCAACTTATTTGATTGGTGGGGAAGATCATCTTTCCATTCTCAAGTATTGTGAATTTTATGCACACCTTTCTCAAGGTTATTGTAAACATCCTATTATCATCAAAAAGTTTTGTTTCTGTTATTTTCATGAATCATGATATCAAATCATCAATTTTCCCTAACTGATTCGGTAATTTTATAGCTTATATGAAACTAAAAAAAAAATAAAAATACTGCAATTGATAATACAAGATTGGAACACAATTTTCCTAGCACATTGGTAGCCTAATGTTTATGAGGGCAAATCATAACCAGCAATTTTCCTAGCACATTGACAATAGTTAAGTTGGCATTCCTAAGCTATTTGCTTTTAAGTTTATTATACAAAATCATAATCACTTAGAAGAAAGATTAACCATCCAAAGTCGAAAATCTAAAATCTAAGAATATCACAAACAACCACCACAGTGTAGAAAATTGCTAATTTTGTAATATAACTTGGTTGCTTTCTATTGAACTTGTAAACTAGAAATAGTATAATAATTTTTTTTTCATAAATTATCATTTATCCCAATAACTTGATTTTAATTTTGAAAGAATGATAACTCTAAGGGATTGCACAATTGGTTAGGAACCATGCCTTATGGAGCAACTCAAAGTCTAAAGTGATGGGGAAGAGTGAATTTTCATCACTTAATATTTTTTATACGTTCATGTGGCAAGTTAATGTTGTGAGCATTTGACATCAGTGAGCATTTGAAGGTTCATGTAATAAGTTGTAACAAAACTCTTTGAAAGCCATCTCATGAGTTGGGGGGTAGCAACAAAGGGTAGAAACTAAGACAGGCAACCTCAATTGCAAATTTGGATTTTGGAGTAAACCAGTTCAGGGAGTGTTGAAGTTGAGTGTATAATACTGATGGTGACTAAAGCTCTTGAACAGAACTCCAAAAGAGTTTATAAAAAAGAAGATCAGAGGGATATTCTCAAACTCAAACCATCATTGAACATAACTCCAAAAGAGTTTATAAAAGCTTTGAATAAAAGTGGGGGGCATATGTGTTGGTTTCTATCAACTTTAATCGAAGATGGATTTCCCAGGTCCTGAGGAACCCCCCCCCCCCCCCCCCCCCCCCCCCCCCAAAAAAAAATAGTACTTACATATTTGTGGTTGTTTTTAAAATTATTATAGTTTCATGGAATTGTGTAATTGAAAGATTTATTTACTTAATTTTTTCTGTTAAGAGGTAACTTTCGTTGTCAATGCTCAATGCATAAAAGAATATAAAAAGCATAATTGCTTGTTGGAAATCTTTGAAGTGTTCATTTAAAAAGCTGTCTTAATATTTTTGGTATAAGATGGGGATTTANAAGAATCTTCGAGGAGGGTTTACAACTGTTCATTAGGTAAGGCAAAAGTCTCGTGAATATGAAAACTGTGTAAGTCATTGCCCTGTTCACCTACTAATTGCCACTCATACAGTTAATGATTTGTTGTGGCATATCATTAACATATCTAATTGGAGCTTTTTTGAACTGGCGAACTTTGGCTTTGAATGGTAAGCTTCCCTGCTCTTGTCTTGTATTCTTGTCATTTGAAGGTAGTTTCATGGTAAGGCTTATTTTATTTTTTTTTATTTTTTTATTTTTTTTTTCTTTCTTTAATTCAAGAACTATACCATGTCCAGTACAACTTCTTGGTCTACTCTTCATTCCAAAATCCCCAAGATGGCTGGTGAGTTATTCAAAAATTTATTAGAAGATTTTTTTGGAAGGTGTTAGGGAGATAACACGTTGGGGAGACTCCAATTGATGAGTTAATACAATATATCACAACACCACTTAACCCAAAAGCTTGAGCCAATGGGTTCATGCTCAATTATGTTATATTTAATCACTCACTTTTGTCATTATTATCCAATGTGGGACTTCACTACTTATAACTAAAAAGCTTACAACTAAGCACACCACTCACACGTAAATATTCTAACAAAAGGTGCTCTTTGGATAATGCATTTGAAAACTACCAAAAAAAAAAAAAAAAGAGTTAAAAGTTTTGCTAATCATTTCTTTTTCCTTTATTCTTCTTTTTAGCCAAGTACATGTGATTTGACAAAGATGTCTAATCGCTATAAAGTGGAAAAGAAAATTCAAGCATTGACTGACATGGTCATATGATTTTTTTTTAGGCAAAAATTGGTCGAAAGAAAGAGTGTGAAGCTACTCTACAGCATCTTAGGAGGTAGAATGCTGATATCACTCTAGAAGCTACTGAGATTAGAGTAACTTTTGGACTTCAGATGTCAATGAGAAGATAACTCTTCATTTCCTCTTTAACTAGAAAATTACTTACTTTGACATAGTCTTGAATATTTTCCAACAATTTTGCTTAGAAACAAGTATTGACATGGTTTTTGAATCATTTTATAGGAGTACACAGAAACCCATCAATAGCTTTTTGAAGCTAGAATTCTTGACTTATTTCAATGGAAATATGCTCATTCACTTATTGTAAGCTTTTGTATCTGTTAGGTTCTAAAGACTTAGGATTTGTTATATTTAGAACACTAATGTGTAATGTTGGCAAACCATGATCAAAACAATATGTTTAGTCTTGTTTAGGCTTCCTCAAAGTTGTGTAATTCATGTAAAGTTGGAATCAAGTGGCTGCAGATGTATTGGTTCATTTCGGCCTGGCTCGATCGATCGAAACTCGGGCATAATGTTTTTCTGTAGAATTTTCCAATTTAGCCTTACCTCATTAAACATTTAGGGTTTTATGTTTTTATCCTAGGTATATAAGGCAAAACCCTAGCCATGTTTTTTAGAGTTGCTCTGAGTGTATTGTTGCTCATACTTTGCTGTTTGTGTGAATCTCTTGTGAGATCCTTGAGGAGCTTTCCTTCACATAAACTTAGGGTTTTCAAGGTAGAGATTATATTAACATCTTGATGATCAACTCAATTGCTGCCATTGGAGCTTAAAGAAACACAAGCGGGGGTGCTTGTATCTTGTGGGGAATCCAAGAAAGAATGAGTCCATGGATTCGGAGCTTGCACGTGGTCGTGTCAGTAAGTTCTACTGGTGGATAGCATTAGAAAGTCAAGCGAGAAGCTTGTAAGTCCTTTTCTATGAACTTCGATTCTTTCATATAGTGGATTCAAGTTTACCTTGAGGATAGATAGGTCAAATTCTCCCTAGGTTTTTACAGTGTGATTTCCTAGGTCATCATATCATTGTGTTATTTACTTTTCCACTGCTTTATATATTTGATATGATTGTTTGATTTGTTAACCTAGACTTGAATAATTTGACTAAATTAATCACTTGGCTAATTAACTAGGTTAATCTAGTTGGGTTAAAGGGTCTAAAACCGTTTAGTATCATAATCTTTGTAGCACATTTTTTAATTTTTTAGACAAGTTTGATCTTTTTGGCTAGCATAAAAGTGGGTTAGGTTGGAGTTGGCCTGATGGTACTGCAATAATTTGGAGGAGTCAATGGAATTGCATTTTATGCAAGTGCTATATTCATAACAGCTGGTAGAAAAAGGACTGTCTTTTTTCTTTCTCTTATTTTTTTCCCCTTATTTAATGCTACTTATAGTTAACAAGAAATGGAAGTTGAATAGAGGAATACTTTGTAAATGACAGGATTTTCGGGTAGTATTGGGACCATAGCAATGGTCATTGTTCAGGTTCTTGACTCTCGTTGCCGAATTCCAACATTTGCTTCTACTTAATGCTTTTTAAGTAATTTACATGATTTTGTACAGATTCCAATGATGGCATTAGGGGTAATTTTGATGGATAAATCTGGAAGGCAGCCACTTCTATTGGTAAGAAGGTTAAGAAATCTCTACTGTGTAATGGAGTTGAATGAAAAAAATTTGAATTCCACTATATTCATAGGTTTTTGCTGCAGGAACATGCTTAGGTTGCTTACTTGTGGGATTGTCATTCTTCTTGCAGGTATTTTCTATAGAAAAACCTATTTTTCTTGAAAACTAGTTTCATCGGTTTTGTTGAATATTTCTTAATAGAATAAAGATTCAATTATGTAGGATCTTCAAACATGGACCAAGACAACGCCAATTTGAGTACTTCTGTGAGTGGAAATCCTATTAAGTTTAAAAGCTCATAAAATAAATGTTGTTTAATACCATTACCATTGGTTGTATTTAACCAATTAGTAGCAATCTGGAAATAGTTTTTACTGCTTTGAAAGCATGAGCATTTCAGAAGGTTTTACATAAAGTTGTGGATTTTTATGATCTGATTTTGGTCATCTATTACAGCTCTCAATCTATATTCATGGTGCAATTGGCTTGAGGGTCACAATTCCAACATTGTACACCAGTTGATGTTAACTGTTGGTTTGAGCCAAATTCTTAGTGGTTTAAAGATTAGTTAAGTTGAATTTATCTGTTTGGTTTTGCAATCAGGTGTACATAGGATCTTTCTCACCAGGCATGGGAGGAATTCCTTTGGTAATAATGTTGGAGGTAGATTTTCCTTGTCATACTTGAAATACCATCTTTTATTATCAAAATAATTGCCATGAAGGCCTATGGTTGGCTGAAATAGAGTTGATTCTGTCTTAGATATTTCCCATAAACATGAAGGGCTTAGTTGGAAGCCTTGTTACATTGGTTAGCTAGTTAGGTTCTTGGATTGTATCATATGCTTTTAACTTTCTAATCGATTTGAGATCAGCAGGTAATGCCAAGCTGCTAGTCTTATCTCTAAATATTGTTGTTGTATTGGATGCAAACTGCAATATGATCACTTTAGCTTTTAATTTATGTTTACCTTTTGTCAGGAACATTCTTCATATTCTTAAGCATATGTGGCTTAACTATTTTGTTCGTAGCAAAGTTGGTACCAGAGACCAAGGGGCGAACACTTAGAAATTGAAGCATTATTGAATCCATTTTCAGCAAGAAAATGAATTCTGCATGCCTGTACGATAGCACCAATCCGTGTTTGAATAAGCAAAATAATTTCTAAAACATCAACTCCATAAAATTGTGGCACTGAGTGCTAGACTAATTGGTGACGGGTTGTCACAATAAGCAAGGTTTTTCTTTTTTCAAAATTCAAGATATCTTTGCAGCTTAGATCATCCAAGAACTATTTTCTAAAACTGTTGTGGTATTGATAACCATAGCTTGAAACTCAGCATTGCACTTGGAGAGAAACTACCTATTTGCCACCTAATTTAGGGAATGTGAAAGGTAAATCTTGAATTTTTAAACATTTAGAGACCATTTGGCTTGTGGAATCTTTCATTCCTGAAATCATATCCATGGAAATATAAAATTATCAAGTTTGGTTTGTTAGATTCATTTCTATCAAATTTGTGAGAATATAACATTTATGTTTCTAGTTAAATCATAATTTTGTGTGAAGAATGTTATAGTTTAATTGACACCAACTGGTGTTTCTAACACTAGGTATTTTCAAATTTTTAATTTTATTAAGTATTATAACATTGCTTAGAATTACAATAGGTGTTGATAAACTAGAATATAATGGACTAACTGATATTTTATGCATATTATAGGTACTAGATATTAATTGCAACATTTGGCACGATTAAGTCACACTAAATATAACATTCAAGTTTGGAATCATCAAATTTTTAAAAATGATTGGGTAGAATTAGTGCAAAGATAAAGAAGTTAAAGTTACACAAGATATGGCATTCAAGTTTGGAATAATCAATTTTTTAAAATGATTGAGTAGAATCAAAGTAAAGATAAAGTTCATTTCTTGATGGTATTTTTGTCTTTATTCTTTTTCTTTTTTAAATCTTCTTTCATTTTCTCTTTTACGTCAATCTAATGTTTGTGTTTTTCTTTTTTTTTAGAGTTACACTAGATGTTGATAAACTAGAATATAATGGACTCATTTACATTTTATGCTTATTAGAGGTACCAAATATTAATGGCAACGATTGACAAGAGTAAGTCACACTAAAGATAACATTCAAGTTTGGAATCATCAATTTTTTAAAATGATTGAGTAGAATTTATACAAAGATAAAGAAGTGAAAGTTACACAAGATATAGCATTCAAGTATGGAATAATCAATTTTTTAAAATGATTGAGTAGAATCAAAGCAAAGATAAAGAAGTTCATTTCTTTAAAGTACTTTTGTCTTCTTCTTTTTTTCTTTTTTCTTTTTTTTTCTTTTCTTGATTATCAAGAAAGAATATATGAAGAGATGGTAAGAATTCTTATAGACCATAATTTCTTTTTCTTTTTTCAATCTTCTTTCCTTTTTACTTTTACGTCAATCTAATGTTTGTGTTTTTCTTTTTCTGACCTCAATGTTTATGTTTTTCAAAAACAAAGAAAATGGAAAGAGGAAACACACACAAAAAGGAAAACAATATGTTACACTTTTGAAGCAAAAGCGTTAAATGTACCAGAACCTAAGTTACATATTTATTACAGTTACTAATCTACTTGTCTAAAAGAAATCAATTACACATTAATTAATATAAAAGATAACAAAATAAATTCATGAATAAAGCTAGGGACACAATATATTTACAACATGTGGTAAGCTATTAATAATTGGTTAAAAATGATGCCTTTGATGGCCCAAATTAGAACCACTAACAGATTGTCATCTATGTTTTAATATAGTTACACATATAATTAATAAAATATAATACAATATATGATACTTCTTTTGGGTGTTAAATATATGACATAATTAGGATTGATCTATTATCATCGAATCACCATCTAATCGCCAAAAGGTGTGCATCTCAACCAGCACATCTTGATGTTTTCAAAGAATACATCTAAGGAACAAAAAGATAGAGTTTCATGCGTGTGTGTATAGCCTAGATAGAGATGCATAAAGAAATATAATAAATGAATGAGAAATAAATTGATTGTATGGACATGTTTACAAAAAAGAAAGAGGAAATGTTAGTATGAAGTCTAGATATGATAAAGAAAAGATGATGATGATGATAATAATAATAATAGAAAATGAGAAAGATAAGTATAAACATCTAAACAAGTAAGCATCAAATTCCTTGCCCAATTTCTTCTCATGTTCTTTCTTTTGTATTGGAGAATGTTTTTATGTGCCAAAGGCAAAATAAGCCTATATATAGAAGAAGTTATGGATGACCTCCACATGAACATATATTTGACAAAATTGATATTGAGACTAACTTGGAAGCTTTTCTAGGTGTGTTTTGAAGTCAATATTGGATAATTATTACAATAAGTAATGATGGTTGTTTTTGCAAATTTATTTATATGCATGTGTGTTTTTCTATTACTTTTCATAAATAATATGTTGATTTGATTGCTTAAATTTTGTTGTATATATGTTAAATAAAGTAAAATTTTTGGCATATTTAGTACTTGAATTAACAATATATATAATTTTTTTTTTTTGAGATATATATATTATTGCTAAATGGGTTTGGTTCATGCTACATTTGACTTTGCTTTCATAAAAATTACATCAAGTAGTTACTTTTTTTTAATTACTATTTTCTTGAATTCACATTCTTATTAAATATCTATTATAGGTTAATCACATTTAAGAATTTACAACAATAAGTTGTGATCTACTGTTAAATCTATATGGTTATTTGTTTAATATATTTAATAATTCAAAAAACTATAAGATCTCTTTATAAGTTAATGAGTTTCTAATGCCTAACTGCTTCGATATTCAGAAAGAATGATAGATCATAATAATATTTAGTAAACTTGATAGTTCAAAAAGAAATTTATTCCAACTATGAGTTAAGCAGAAATTTTTTGAATATTCCAAAAGTAACAATCTCTCCTCTCATATGAATGTAGATCCTCACTATGAATTTAATTAGTGTGATCTACTATTATGTGGGAGGAAGAAACATTAATCTTAGTGTAAAGAATTTGACATGAGGTGCCTAATAAAATCTCATTTCTTTTGTAATTGTGGGGCCAGAAAATCGGGTAGCCTTGGCCCACTTCAACCCAGGCCCAAATGGCCCACGCCGAGGACGCACGATGGGTCCGAGGATGACCCTATCCTCGGTCGTCCAAGACCTCAGTACGAAGAAGGGGCAAGCCCTGGGCGAACTGTCACCTCGACATTGAATACGCTCACCTAACCCTTCTGGCCGCATTAATGGGGATGTAACCCCTTGACAGAGCAACATTGATCAGGGCGAACCACTGGAGCATGGATATGGCCTCTGATGGGACGGACAGTCAGAAGGAAGGCCAATAGATGATCAACAGGAGGAGGAATAGAGGGATATATAAGAAATGTGAGCAAAATGTAAAAAAGAGGTCTTTTGGGGGAGTGGGGGGGAGAAAGAAAAAGCCTCCTCGGCCCATGGCCGAGGAGCATCCCCCAGTTGTAAATAGTTCTAAGTATTTTTCAATAGAAGAAAAGAGTTCATGCTTCGTGAACGCCGGCCAGCGCCTAAACCTTTGATCCACTCTCTACAAATTCATTGTTCTGGATTCGTTGGGCCTTTAACTCATATCCTTTGGGCTTGGGCAACAAAAACAGACCCTACAATTGGCGCCGTCTGTGGGGAGGATTAATGCGCTGGCCGGCATAACAGGCGATTGTTCTAAATAACCATTCTACGAAAGATCGGTGGTGATGCAAAAAAAAAAAAAAAAAAAAAAAAAAAAAACCAAGTAAAAAATGAAAA
>NW_027069924.1:419741-456281 GCF_002906115.3 Quercus suber | reverse complement strand
GTACTAGACAGAACCAAGGTATTGCATGGTCCTCGGACTCAAACCTATGGGGAAACTAGATACTTACAGAGAAATGAAAGCGTTAGACAGAACTAAGGCATTGCATGGTCCTCGGACTCAAGCCTATGGGGAAACTAACTGCTCCTCTACACCTGGGTACTAGACAGAACCAAGGTATTGCATGGTCCTCGGACTCAAACCTATAGGGAAACTAGATACTTACAGAGAAATGAAAGCGTTAGACAGAACCAAGGCATTGCATGGTCCTCGGACTCAGGCCTATGGGGAAACTAACCACTCCTCTATACCTGGGTGCTAGACAGAACCAAGGTATTGCATGGTCCTCGGACTCAAACCTATGGGGAAACTAGATACTTACAGAAAAACGGAAGCGTTAGACAAAACCAAGGCACTGCATGGTCCTCGGACTCAGGCCTATGGGGAAACTAACCGCTCAATTAGACTAAGGTGTCGAACAGAACAGGGGCATCGCATGGCCCTCGGACTCAGGCCTACAGGGAGGCTAACTACAAAATATCCCAAGTTAGGAAAGGACCAAGCCCCACCTAGCCCTTGAGACGCAAAAGAGCTGCCCATGCATACGTTCTCTCTCCTTATCATCGTTACTGGCGCGATTGGCCGACGTACAATTCAAGCTAAAATCGTACAGATCTAAAAAAAAAAAAAAAAAGGGGAAAGAAAAAAGACGAGAACTTGAAACTCTTTCTGTCTCCCACTGCCCCACCTGGTATTCCCTCTGTTGTTGGGCAGTGAAGGCTATCGTGCCACTCCCCTGACACGATGAGGAAATCCTTGTAGAACCTCTTGCTGGACTCGGGGAGGCACTAAATGAGCCGCACCCTGTCATCTCTCGTCTTCAGGTAATACGACTTGCCCTTAAAAAGCTGAAGGTTGTAACACCAGTTCACGTCATGGTGGGTCAACCTCAGCCCCATCTTCTCGTTCAGGGCGTCCACACAGCCCAGAATCCTAAAGACGTTTATCCCACACTAGGTGGGGGCCAACCGGAAGTGCATAAGGTAATCCCTCATCACTGGCCCCATGGGGATCGTCATCCCCCCTTCGAGGAAGGCGATTATAGGAATTACCACCTCGCCCTCCTACCTGTGTATGCGCCATTCCCCGTCCTCACAATATTTCAGGCCTACATTGCCGGGAATTCTGCGGGCGGTGATGAACTCCTCCCTCGCCTCCGCAGTATCAACGTATTTCTTAAACCTACCCACCCTGGTTTATGCCTAAAAGAACTAAGAAAGAACAGGCGAAGTAGAAAGAAGGGTAAAGAGAAAGAGAGGCCAAAGAGAGACAGAGCGACTTACTGGAAAAAGGAAGGGCTCCTCGAACAGGCCTTTGCGCTGGAGGTGCTAGTGAGAGTATGGCTGAACTCAGGAGGGGCACACGAATATTCTTGATTACAAATGAAGAACAGGAAGAAGCGGTTCGTACGGGCATTTATACCCCAAATCGAGGAACCATGCGGGTTTTCCCGCCCATAAATGCAAGACGAACCTCCACTGTTGGATGGGTAACGCCTCATTAGACGTAGGGGGCACAGAGCTGCCTGAATTTAATGATGGGCACGTTACGTGCTCCGAAACGTCAGCAACGTGCCTTTGGTAGGTGAATGGACCCCAGCACTGACGAGGGGTGGGGGGGTAAGGCCGAGGATGTCAAAATCCTTCTCCCCGCCCGAGGATGCGTGCAGCAAGATTTTGAGGGGCTATTGTGGGGCCAAAAAATCGGGTAGTCTCGGCCCACTTCAACCCAGGCCCAAATGGCCCACGCCGAGGATGACCCTATCCTCGGTCGTCCGAGACCTCAGTACGAAGAAGGGGCAAGTCCTGGGCGAACTGTCACCTCGACATTGAATACGCTCACCTAACCCTTCTGGCCGCATTAATGGGGATATAACCCCTTGACAGAGTAACATCGATCAGGGCGAACCACTAAAGCATGGATATGGCCTCTGATGGAACGGACGGTCAGAAGGGAGGCCAATAGATGATCAACAGGAGGAGGAATAAAGGGATATATAAGAAAGGTGAGAAAAATGTAAAAAAGAGGTCTTTTGGGGGAGTGGGAGGGAGAAAGAAAAAGCCTCCTCGGCCATGGGCCGAGGAGCATCCCCCAGTTGTAAATAGTTCTAAGTATTTTTCAATAGAAGAAAAGAGTTCATACTTTGTGAACGCCGGCCAGCGCCTAAACCTTCGATCCACTCTCTACAAATTCATGGTTCTGGGTTCGTTGGGCCTTTAACCCATATCCTTTGGGCTTGGGCAACAAAAACAGACCCTACAGTAATTAATGTAAAGAATAACTTATACATAGTGCCTATTAAATATTCATTTTATCTTTTATTAATAATCTTATTTGAAAATTCATAATTTTTTTAAATACTCATTTTAAAGAACTTTATCTATCTCAATATTTAAAACTTTTCAACATTGTCTTCCACACTTTACATTGGTTCAAAACTTTTAGATAGAGACCTAGATCAAATCCAAATTCATTTGTAAAGGGCTACTTAAACCCGTTATGTCTATCAAATATTCATGTTATAATTTTATTTTATTTTAAATGGAAATATTCATGTTATACATGTTATACACTTATACTAATACCTTTAGTTTTCTATCTTTCAATTATTAAAAAAAAAATTTTAAAAAAAAAAAAAAAAACCTTTAGATTGTAAGTAAGCATTTTATTTAATTTGTTGGTATCTTCTATTTTCTATTTTTATATTTTAAAAAAATTGTTGTACTTGTCCCAAACAAATCATTTTCGGTATAAAACAACGAGTTGGAGCCAAAATTTGCAACCAAAATGTGGAGAGAGAGAGAGAGAGAGATAGTGAGTGTGAGTGTGATGTGCAATATTGTCTTCGACATTTTACATTGAAAAAAAAAAAAACAGTAAACATTACTCTAGCTTTATTTAATATTTATTAACTGCCTTTTATTTGTAATTAATTTTTTTTATAAACTTTATTTTTAATTAATCACTTCTTCCAAATCCAACAACGTTACTTTTACAAGACCCAAATCAAACACCTGATGTGCATGCAAGTGCAACACTCACTTGAACCCAAATGCTGAGCATCCACTACCGAATGAACCCAAATGTCTCCTATCTTTCTTAAAATCCCAAAATCCTCACCTATAATCTCACAAGCTAACATTAAAAATTGGATTTCCAAATCAAATTTGAGCAAGCCTAGCCAGCGAGAGCATTAGCATCTAAGCTTAGTGGAGAAGTGCGCGATTGTCTATTTGGTATTGGTCTTTACTCTTTTTACAAAACTTTACTAATTGTTCCATGTGACTTGATGATAATTAGTCAGAAAACAAATGCTACCAGCCTTCAATCAAACATCTCATGTGCATCTCTCTCTTTCTCAGTTTGTTTTGCACTATCATTATTTTCTAACCAAATTTGATGTTTCCCAAAAGATGGAGCTTCAACATTGGAGGCATTTGCTGCATCCGTTGGTCTTTAATGAAGACGAGAGAAGTGGACGTCGTTGTTGGGGGTGCTTCGAACCAATATTTGGTCCTAGTTACAGTTGTAAAGAATGCAGAGGGGAGTACGTTCATCACAAATCATGTGCGGAACTATCCCTTGGGCTGCACCATCCCTCACACCCAAATCATCCTCTTATTCTCTTTGGCCTATTTACATATTATGATAACAATGAAGAAGAATACGGCAGATTTAGCAAATGCGACGTCTGTGGAGAAAAGAGTTTAGAATACAGTTATTGTTGTTACCGTTGCAACTTCAACATTCACATCAGATGTTCTTCTTTATCACTCACCATCCAAACTGAAGTCCATGACCCCCAATTGACCTGTAGCATTTGGAAGCTGATGAAGTTCACTTGCAACTTCTACGACAAAGAAGGCAATCTGCCCTATTTTTGTGTCCAATCCGATTTTGCTATACATTCACGTTGTGCTGCTTGTCCACGCAAACTGAAAGTTGATTGTCACAACCACCCTCTCCACCTTACCCCTTATCTTGAAGTCCATCAATCCGACTCTCCAATTTGTCTACTCTGTGTTCGAAAAGTGGATACACTCTGCCTTTACTATTGCTCAAGATGTGATTTTGCCGCCCACCTCTATTGTGCTATGCTCCCCCAAAACAAAGAGTACATAAATTTGCAGGAACTTAAAGAGGAGCAATCCACCAAGTCAAAATCTGAAGATCCAGAGCTCCATCAATCCTTTGACTCAAAAATTTGCAAAGTCATAAAAACCATTGTAGGGGAAGATGGAACTGAAATGGCCATAGAAATCAAGCACTTTAGTCACAAGCATGATTTGATGCTTACTGATGAGATTCCAAATAACACAAAATGCAACGGGTGCGTATGAGCCATTCTCTCTCCATTTTATAATTGTGCTAAGTGTAGCTTTTTTCTTCATAAATCTTCTGCTAAATTACTTAAAACAAAACCACACTCACTTCATAGACACCCATTCACCCTTAACTATTAGCGAGCTTCTTTTTTCTATGGTGCTTGTGGCCAGTGGTGCAATGGCTTAAATTACAAATGTCAAAAATGCAACCAAAATTACAATGTTCAATGTATTTTATTATCAGACACCTTCACTCTTGCCTGTCATAAGCATCACCTTTACCTCTCCAAAACAAAATATAAACAAAAGTGTAGTAGTTGTAATTTTGAAAATTATAAAGTATTCCGCTGTTCCACTTGTGAATTTGTTCTAAACTTAAAATGTGCTACACTACCACAAACCACATGGTACAACCAACATGAACATCCCTTCAGTCTCCGTTATACTCCAGAAGATGACTCTGGTGAACATTACTATGAAATCTGTGAAGAAGAACGAGATCCTAACCAATGATTCTACTACTATGAGGATTGCAATTTTCTTGCTCATCGCAACTGTATTCTTGGGAAAAAAACCAAGTGTCAAGTAAGACATATAATGGTCAACTGTTGGGAGGTGCTACACATTAATTTGACTTTCAATGTGCCTAGTGTAATTTCAACATTCACAATAATTGTTTATAGAAAGACCAATGTTGTTTTAATTTTTATTGTATATTTTTCATTTGGGTTGAGTCTTTAGTTCTTTACTGTTGAATCTACTGTGTTATTATGGTTGTCTATTGGTGTAGTTTTGGGGAACTTCTTTTTTTTTTTTTTTTTTTTAGAAGAAGCTTATTAGGCTGTTTATTGATTTGTGCCTAATCTGTTGGAGAGAGAGAGAGAGAGAGAGAGAGAGAGAGAGAGAGAGAGAGAGAGAGAGAGAGATAGTGAGTGTGAGTGTGATGTGCAATATTGTCTTCGACATTTTACATTGAAAAAAAAAAAACAGTAAACATTACTCTAGCTTTATTTAATATTTATTAACTGCCTTTTATTTGTAATTAATTTTTTTTATAAACTTTATTTTTAATTAATCATTTCTTCCAAATCCAACAACGTTACTTTTACAAGACCCAAATCAAACACTTGATGTGCGTGCAAGTGCAACACTCACTTGAACCCAAATGCTGAGCATCCACTGCCGAATGAACCCAAATGTCTCCTATCTTTCTTAAAATCCCAAAATCCTCACCTATAATCTCACAAGCTAACATTAAAAATTGGATTTCCAAATCAAATTTGAGCAAGCCTAGCCAGCGAGAGCATTAGCATCTAAGCTTAGTGGAGAAGTGCGCAATTGTCTATTTGGTATTGGTCTTTACTCTTTTTACAAAACTTTACTAATTGTTCCATGTGACTTGATGATAATTAGTCAGAAAACAAATGCTACCAGCCTTCAATCAAACATCTCATGTGCATCTTTCTCTTTCTCAGTTTATTTTGCACTATCATTATTTTCTAACCAAATTTGATGTTTCCCAAAAGATGGAGCTTCAACATTGGCGGCATTTGTAGCATCCGTTGGTCTTTAATGAAGACAAGAGAAGTGGACATCGTTGTTGGGGGTGCTTCGAACCAATATTTGGTCCTAGCTACAGTTGTAAAGAATGCAGAGGGGAGTACGTTCATCACAAATCATGTGCGGAACTATCCCTTGGGTTGCACCATCCCTCACACCCAAATCATCCTCTTATTCTCTTTGGCCTATTTACATATTATGATAACAATGAAGAAGAATACGGCAGATTTAGCAAATGCGACGTCTGTGGAGAAAAGAGTTTAGAATACAGTTATTGTTGTTACCGTTGCAACTTCAACATTCACATCAGATGTTCTTCTTTATCACTCACCATCCAAACTGAAGTCCATGACCCCCAATTGACCCATAGCATTTGGAAGCTGATGAAGTTCACTTGCGACTTCTACGGCAAAGAAGGCAATCTGCCCTATTTTTGTGTCCAATCCGATTTCGCTATACATTCACGTTGTGCTGCTTGCCCACGCAAACTAAAAGTTGATTGTCACAACCACCCTCTCCACCTTACCCCTTATCTTGAAGTCCATCAATCCGACTCTCCAATTTGTCTACTCTATGTTCGAAAAGTGGATACACTCTGCCTTTACTATTGCTCAAGATGTGATTTTGCCACCCACCTCTATTGTGCTTTGCTCCCCCAAAACAAGGAGTACATAAATATGCAGGAACTTAAAGAGGAGCAATCCACCGAGTCAAAATCTGAAGATCCAGAGCTCCATCAATCCTTTGACTCAAAAATTTGCAAAGTCATAAAAACCACTGTGGGGGAAGATGGAACTGAAATGGCCATAGAAATCAAGCACTTCAGTCACAAGCATGATTTGATGCTTACTGATGAGATTCCGAATAACACAAAATGCAAAGGGTGCGTATGAGCCATTCTCTCTCCATTTTATAATTGTGCTAAGTGTAGCTTTTTTCTTCATAAATCTTGTGCTAAATTACTTAAAACAAAACCACACTCACTTCATAGACACCCATTCACCCTTAACTATTAGCGAGCTTCTTTTTTCTGCGATGCCTGTGGCCAGTGGTGCAATGGCTTAAATTACAAATGTCAAAAATGCAACCAAAATTACAATGTTCAATGTATTTTATTATTAGACACCTTCACTCTTGCCTATCATGAGCATCACCTTTACCTCTCCAAAACAAAATATAAACAAAAGTGTAGTAGTTGTAATTTTGAAAATTATAAAGTATTCCGCTGTTCCACTTGTGAATTTGTTCTAAACTTAAAATGTGCTACACTACCACAAACCACATGGCACAACCAACATGAACATCCCTTCACTCTCCATTATACTCCAGAAGATGACTCCGGTGAACATTACTATGAAATCTGTGAAGAAGAACGAGATCCCAACCAATGATTCTACTACTATGAGGATTGCAATTTTCTTGCTCATCGCAACTGTATTCTTGGGAAAAAACCAAATGTCAAGTAAGACATATAATGGTCAGCTGTTGGGAGGTGCTACACATTAATTTGACTTTCAATGTGCCCAGTGTAATTTCAACATTCACAATAATTGTTTATAGAAAGACCAATGTTGTTTTAATTTTTATTGTATATTTTTCATTTGGGTTGAGTCTTTAGTTCTTTACTGTTGAATCTATTGTGTTATTATGGTTGTCTATTGGTGTAGTTTTGGGGAACTTCTTTTTTTTTTTTTTTTTATAGAAGAAGCTTATTAGGCTGTTTATTGATTTGTGCCTAATCTGTGTGTAATTTGAGTTGAGTGTGGGTGTGCATGTGTAAAACTTGCAATATAACAATAATTTGTTTTCATAGTATATTGGAAAAGATGTTGCCACACAATATGTTCACGGTTGGGGGTTGGATGGCTCCTATAATGTGACTATGTTACCTTTGGATCTTATTATTATTATTATTATTACTTTTTGGCCATAATGATATTGTTTCCTATAGCTTCTTGCTAGAGTATGAAAGACAGTAGATGCATATTGATAAGAACTGAAAATTCCTATAAAAACCAAGCAGACAACCATAATAATAAAAAATTCTTGTCACAACCAAAATGAGACAAGTTATTGTCTATGGGTGTTTGAAACATTTTTTATTGAATAGTATCAGTGTGATAATTCATTGTGTGATATGTTGTATGGTCTAGAATTGTTTGGTTGAAAATGGGTGGCACATAAGAATAAAGCTTATGAGTTTATGTAGCTCATTCATGATAGTTTTGCAATTAAGAGTGATAAGGGCAAAAATAATGCTTACTCATATTAAGGCATAAGCTGACGTTCACATGTGAAACCGACAGGTATAAGTTGACGGTTATAGGTAAAGCCGTCAGCTTTTATTGGTAAAAGTTCCATTGATGGACAGAGATTTGATAAGGGTGCTCAAGAGAGTCTGCAAAGCACAACTAAGGGCTGACACCATCAATAAGCTGACGCCGATAAGGCTGAAGGTAGGATAAGCTAACAGCCCTAAAGCTAACGGCTCTAATATAACCTTGACTTGACCACCATGCCTGAGTATATAAGGAAATATCTTGTATCCCACGCTTTGCGTTAGTCTCCTACAAGGAAAGGATTTCACAATATACGCTTATAAGGATTCCTATAAGGAAAGGACTTCTAGCTCAAGGAAGAAATGTCAACCCTCTACTACTATAAAAGCCCCAATACCCTCGCAAACCAAGGTATGCATAATTTACCATTCTTTAGCACTCTAGAGTTGTGAGAATAATTCTAACTTGACCTTTGGAGGGTATTTGGCCGGCCCCACACTGATGCTCTCTATTAGGTCTTCTCTTTTTGTTGTGCAGGTGTTATTTCGAGTGTGCGAGTATCGTGTGGCTTGCTAGTGATTTTTTCGGCATCATCAATTGGCGCCGTTTGTGGGAAACACCTTTGCGATTTGTAAGCCATATTACCGCTTCTCGGACAAAAGAGTTGCATGGTGCTCAGTCACTCGATGGCAACCACCAACAACATCCAAGAAGAGGAACCACCCACGACTGCCCTCGAAAGACAGGTCCAAACTCTCGCCGTTGTTGTGGAGCACCTCACCAAACAAAACCGCAACTAAGAAGAACAACTGCACTAGAAAAATGCAGCACCGAATAACTAAAAAGAGGATCAAGAAGGTACCAGTGCCGAGCAAAAAGACCGAGAGGGGCCTAAAGGCAGCAATGCCTCGAGCCAATAAGAACGACAGGAAACCAGCCATCCATTCAACTTTGATATGGCCCCCCCTTACATGGTCGTGGAGATGCAATTAATGAAGGAAAGGATGGATCTTGTGATGAACGCCCTCAAAGGACAGGTATCTAGCGGCCTTGATGATTTGGTCCACGGAATCGATTCGCCATTCACCACCTCCGTCAACTCTTTCCCCCTATTGCAGAAGTTTCGCATGCCGCAAATAGAAAGCTACGACGAAGCCAAGGACCCTTTTGATCACCTGGAGACTTTCAAAACCTTAATGCATCTTCAAGGAGTAGCAAACGAAATCATGTGTAGGGCCTTCCCTACAATGCTTAAGGGTCCCACTAGAATTTGGTTTAGCTGGCTGACGCCCAACTCCATTAGCACTTTCAAATAACTGAGCACCCAATTCACTTCACACTTTATTGGGAAGCACAAGTATAAAAAGTCTACTGCATGCTTGATAAGTATCAAGCAACGTGAAGACGAGACGCTAAGGTCTTACATAGCCCGCTTCAATAAGGAAGCATTCTCAATCGATGAAGCCGACGACAAAATACTTGTAGCAGCATTTACGAATGGGCTGCGGAAGGGCAAATTCCTATTTTCACTATATAAGAACGACCCGAAGACTATGTCGGATGTACTTTACATGGCCACAAGTACATGAATGCCGAAAATGCACTATTGGCTCGCGAAGAGAAGCCCAAAAAGAGAGAACGGCAGGAAGATACTCGACAAGAAAGAGGACGAAAGATGGTGAGAACCGGAGAGCGAAGGGATGATAGGCGCTCTAAGCCCCCTGCGGAGAGATTCACAAGCTTCACCCTACTGACCACCCCAATCAACCAAGTCCTAATGTAGATCAAGGATGAGGGAGCCTTGACTTTCCCTGGAAAGCTGAAGGGAGATCCCAACAAGCGGTCCAGAAACAAATACTGCCGTTTCCATTGCGACCACGGTCATAACACAGCTAACTGTTATGACTTAAAATAGTAGATTGAAGCCCTCATTAGGCAAGGGAAGTTACAAAAGTTCGTTAGCAAGGAAAGAACAGATCCGCTTCCTCAAGGGCAAGCCCCCCGACAAGACAACGATCGTCCAAGACAACCCTTGGGAGAGATAAAGATGATTGTGGGAGGTGCAACCACTAATGGCAAAAGGCTCAAAAGACTTATCTTAGAATGGTCTAGAACGTCCAGCTCACAGGTGCCATCCTGAAGATGCCACGAGTCGATAACCCCATTATTGGTTTCTCAGAAGAAGATGCTCGACGCCTTCACCATCTGCATGACGATGCGCTCGTCGTTAGCATCCAGGTCGGAAACTATAACACGTACCGGGTTTTGGTCAATAACGAAAGCTTCGTGGGTATCCTTTACTACCCAGCATTCCAACAGATGCGAATTAACAAAGAGCGACTGGTTCCAACCAACGCTCTGCTTGTAAGGTTTGGAGGGACCAAAGTGTACCCCCTGGGCGCGGTCACGTTACATTCCTTGTGGTCGATTGCTCCTCTGCCTACAACGCCATTATAGGGCGAACTACCCTTAACTCCTGGAAGGCCGTAATCTCGACCTATCACCTGATGATCAAATTCCCCACTGAACACGGAGTAGGGGAATTGCGAGGGGATCAAATAGCTGCGCATGAATGCTATATTGCGATGTTAGAAATGGACAACCATTTACAAACCATGAGCATCGAAGAGCAAAGGATAAGGGCAGAACCTGTAGAGAGGCTCAAGGAGATACACCTCTATGACTTCAGGTTGGACAGGAAAACAGGGATTAACACTCTGGCTAGCCTGATGGTTCGCTCAGCACTTCTAGCTTTCCTTAAGCAAAATCAGGATGTATTCACCTAGAGTCATGAAGATATGCCAAGGATTAACCCTTCAGTCATGGTACACAAGCTGAATGTGTCGCCATCTTTCCCACCCGTCTGACAGAAGAAGCGAGTCTTCGCCCCAGAGCGAGACCGAGCAATAGCAGAAGAAGTCGGCAAGTTACAGGAGGTCGACTTCGTTAGGGAAGTATACTATCCCGATTAGTTAGTGAACGTGGTAATGGTCAAAAAAGCCAACGAGAAATGAAGGATGTGCATGGACTTCACCAACCTAAATAAAGCATGCCCTAAAGACAGCTATCCCCTCCTGCAAGTCAACGTACTAGTAGACTCTATGGCTCAGCACAAGCTGTTAAGCTTTATGGATGCTTTCTCTGGTTACAACCAAATCCGAATGCATGAAGCCGATCAAGTGAAAACTTCGTTCGTGACAAGCCAAGGCCTTTTCTGTTATAAAGTGATGTCGTTCGACCTAAAAAATGCTAGCGCGACATATCATAGGCTTATGAACAAGATGTTCGCGCAGTAAATCGGGAGAAATGTCCAAGTCTACATTGACGATTTGCTGGTGAAAAGCCGAAGGAAGGAAGATCACTTGGAAGACCTTAAGGAAACATTCGACACCCTTCACTCTTACAACATGAAGCTTAATCCATGAAAGTGCACCTTTAGAGTGACGATAGAAAAATTCCTAGGATTCATGGTGTCGCAAAGGGGCATCAAGGCCAACCCGGACAAGATATGGGCCATAATGGAAATGGCACCCCCAAAAAATGTGAAGGAAGTACAAAGCCTCAACGGCAAAATAGCGGCGCTAAATAGATTTGTGTTAACGGCAATGGACAAGTGTGGACGACTAAATTTCTTAGTTCGAAATAAATCAAACAAGTAAAATAGTTGTACAAATGCGAATTTGTATTGAATATGTGTGGTACAATTCTCTGTAATTACAAAAGAGTGATCCTCTGATTCGATCTCCTTGCAAGACTTATTGATTTGGATTTGTGGTAATGTGATTGTGACTTGAACACAAAATATCCTTCAATTTGGTTGAGGGATGGATCGAAGATTGCTAAAACGGAATTACAATGAATCTCTGGCTATGAGCTTGTTAGAAATTCTTTGTTCTTCGTGTTCTTCGTGTGTTCTTCGTGTGTCTTCGTGTTCTTCGTGTTCTTGATTTGTGGTGGAAGTTCTTCGGGGCTTTAGAGGCTTGAATCCGTAGAGCTTCACTGATTTGTGCTTTGTTGGTGTTTTCGGACACTTTAGGCTTGATTCCCGCAGACTTTTGGATCTAGGCGGATGATTTGGTGATTTTCCTTCGAATGTTTTCGTATTCGAAGTTGAAGTTCTTGAAGTTCTTAGGAGGCTTTAGAGCTTAGTTCTGGCAGAGCTTCTGGACTTCTGAGTGCTTCAAATGGTTTTGGTGTCCTCTAATGGCTTAGGAAGGCTTCTATTTATAGGAGTTTTGGGGTAGGTAAGCGACACTGGCGGCGTCTGATTGGTGACACGTGGCAGAGCTTGATTGGTCCGCTTATGTCATCGCTTGCACATGCTGGAATGATTGTGTCATCGCTTACACGTGCGAGGTTGCTTATGTCATCGCTTACACGAGCTGATGCATGATTGGTTCTTGTATGACACTTGGCGAATTTTTATTGGCTTCTGAATAGTAATAGTAAAACCTAGCAGCAATATGTGGCGCTTTGTAATTGGCTGCATTTTGTGGACTTGGTAGTGTGACGTGTCAGCTTGTGATAGGTCGAGAATTTTCCTTCTCTACAAATGCCCCCTCGAGACTCGTTCACACACACAGTTTCAGAGTGTAGTGTGAGAATGAGTTTCGAAAACAGACTTTTACTCTTGGCTCTTCAAATGAAGTGATTGAAGGTGGCGGAGCTTTTATCAGGATGAGATAATTTCCGAGGAGTAGACCCACCCATATGAAAGGATCTGGTAAGACCGAAAAGGGGTCTGCCTGTATTTGAATGGTCTTGCATGACCGAGCCTTCTCAGCAGAGATTAAGTTGAAGTAACTTCAGAAAGTGTTTTTGGATTGTTGGCGGAGATCACATGGTGTAGAAGATGGGGAAGATGCGAGGATGGTGGTTGGGTACAGCATGCGGAGCCATGGGGCTAGCCTCGAGCTCTTAAGAGCCGCTGGTGAAGTTATATCAGAAGAGTATACTTCGGATTACGGCGAGGCCATGTGGGAAAGTGATTGAGTGCGCATGCGTCATCGTTTTACCAGGTTGAAGTAATTTCAGAAGCTTATGGATCCTGGAGATGACGGTGTTGGTGGTGAAGAAGACGGGGATGAAGCAAAGCGAATGGGTGAAACATACGCCACCATGGTTCTGATCCTGTATGTCGGGAACCCTTTGGTATAGGTGTTTCTAGGAGATACACCTTTGAAAATGGGGTGGCTGTATGTTTGCATGTGGTCTGACAGTGAGTCGTAGAATGTGCATGCGTGATTGGACCATACTGACAGACGTTAAGTTGAAGTAATTTCAGAAAAATACATTCTGAAATACTTCAAGTTGAATTTAAGTTGGAGTAATTCCAGAAAGTGTGTTTTGAGGTACCAGCAACGATGACCTCTGGATCCCACGCTGATGGGAACATGGAATATGGCTTTGGTAACCATTTACCAGCCCCAAAAGCTNATAAAAAAAAAAAAAAAAAAAAAAAAAAAAAAAAAAAAAAACATGAGTTGATGGCCCATAAGATGGACGAGCCTAAGTGTTAACGGACTTATTATACCCTTAAAATAAACCAGTCCATCATTGGTCCATGAAGTAGACGAATTTGCCAAGACCGAAGGGATTACAGGCCGATGAATTTATTCTAGGCATCCAACACACAATGTATAAAAGATAGAAAACAACAAAAATAACGTGCCATATAATAGGGTAAATCGTTTACAAATAAAAGCCCAAAAATAAAGGGACACTTAAACATTGTTTGCAAAATAAATAGAATACAAAGAATAAAATCAGGCAGCAGAAGCATCAGCAAGGTTCCCGTCATCTTTTTTTAAGGATTTTCAACATTTCCACGCACAATTGAAGGGTTGAAGGCAGAAACATGAGGAGGATTGGCAGCAAGTTGTGCCAAAACGACTGCGCCATCATCCGTGGGAGGAAAGTTAGCTTTAAGGGAGCTGTCACCTTCACCAACAACGATGACATCAACCAGCGTCGTCAGCTCAGGATCATCCATTGTAATCCCAGATAGGTCCAACTCTAGAAAAACTTACGCGATTTGTTTGAGGCAATCTTCAAACCCAATGCCATAAAACTCAGCACAAGAGTCAACGAATGATTGCAACGCCTTAAATTTTTGGACAGCGTCGGCCCCAGCCGTCTCCACCTATTGGCGCAAAGCCATCACCTCTTCTTGAAGTTTTTCCTTCTGACGCTCCAACTTATCCAACTTCTCTCCCTTTGTCTTCAACTCACGGTTCAAATTACGAAGGCCTTCCTTATATTGAGCCTGCTCATTCATCAAGTTAGTGTTGTGCTTCCTAACCTGAGTGATGACGCCCTCCTTGGCAATACATCGGTCTTAAAGCGCCTTAACACGCACTAAGGCCTGAAAAGAATGTAGTCGTCAGTCAAATAAACCACAAATAGACGGAACAAATTTAAACTGAGGGAGCAAGCATACCCTGCTAAGGTCAAAAAGAGTTGATGCCCCTAAGTCCTCCATCCCTAATTGATCACAGGGCCCTATGTCCGTCGGCTTTATAAAGGACTCCACTTCCTCGACGGCATAGTCCTTATAGGTCAAGAGGCAACGAGGTCCTTCAATAACGGGATCGAAGGAAGTCATCACTCCCTTGCCTACACCCTGGCTTGACTTGAGGGGTGACTTCTTCTTAGGAGGCACATCCCTTGGAGTAATGGCAACCTTTTTAGAAGGACGATTATCCTTCTTGTCGGGCTTTCTCTTGGTGACCTTAGCAACAGTCTTGGGGGCTGACGAGGATGCCCCCTCCTTTTCCTTCGCTTTCCTCTCCTCCTTCTTACGGGCTACAGCAGCCCTCACCCTCTACTTAATAGCCTCCATCTCTGCACAAAATAACTAACATGTATCAGTAAAGTAGACGAAATCAGTAAACTGACAGAAGAAATAAAGTGTCTACTCACGTCGACGAGAAAATTCGTCCATCCTACGAGCCTCCACCGTGGGCTCTAGACCTCCGCAATACAAATGAAGAGTGTCAAGGGTAATCTAGTCCCTATACGTTCATTGCTCAAATAGGACTTCAAGAACCCGACGGATGAATGCCTCCTGCTCGTCAGTTATATGTGGACAGGCGTAGGCTGGGAAAGAAGTGACAAAATGACAACATTAGAACACTAAGAGCACTTGCAGCAATGGAGGCATATTGCTATATTGTTAAATTTTAGCTCCACAAACACAAAAAAACACCCCACAGCAGTGGAGCAATAGCTAAAATTTTTAGCTTAATTGCTACAGTGCACATCTATCTATAGATGTGCACTGTAGCTTGGAGCAAAAAATAAAAACCAATTTTTTATTCACCGGTACAACTTTCTTCCTTTTTTTTTTATTCATTTTATCACAGCCGGTACAATTTTTTATTTAGCACTCTCATTCACTCTCTCTCTCTCGTTCACTCTCATCTCAAGCCTCTCAAGCTCACTGTCATCTCGTCAACATCACTGCCGACCAGACCATCGTCATTTGCCTCTAAAGCTCGTCTCTCTCGGACCAACGCCACCCCAGCCGGCCATTTCTCTTAAACCGACGCTGTCCCAGCCACCCATCTTTCTCAACTCCAGCAATGGCGTGGGTCAGTGGGTCAACGATGGCGTGATTGGCGATGGCTGGTCTGGTTTGACGGTGGTTTGGGTTAGATTCGGCGATGGCATGGGTCGGTGGGTGTTGTGCCTCTTGGTCTTGTTTCTTCTCTCTCGATCAAGCTCAGATGGTGGGTTTGATGGTGGTTTGGGGTGCTAGCTTCATCGCCGATCTATTCCACTATGCTGGTTTTTTTTTTTTTTTTTTAGCTTCATCGCCGATCTATTCCACTGTGTTGGTTTTTTTTTTTTTTTTTTGTGGATGTTTTTATTATTATTTTAATGAGTTTTTCTGTGGTTTTTTCTTTCTTGCTGTGGACTGCTAGTGCTAGTGGTGGTGGTGGTGGTGGCGGTGATGGTGGTGGTGCCATGATGGGCTGTGGGTTGAAGAGAGAAGTGAGGGAGAAGACAGAGAGAAGATAAATAGTGAAAAAATAATAAATAGATGATTGTGGATATATATTATTTTATTGTGGTGTTTATATTATTTTATTGTGTTGAAAGCTAAAATAGATCCATTGCTGCAGCACGTGTGTAGTTAAAATAGATAAAGTGGTTTTTTGTGGTGCCAAATAACTGTAATTATTGCTCCACTGCTGTGGATGCTCTAATGAAGCAATAAAAAACTAAAAGCTGACGGGGTTAAAAATGAAACAAAAGCCGTCGGTGCCAAACCTAAGTCTTTAACTATTCCTCAGGTATTATCAAAACCACGAGGCATGGTAACCCACTCTTCTGGACGGCATATCCAATCTGACCCCGCAATAAAAAAGTATCTACTTTTCCAACTCTTGTTGGAATCAGGCATATTGACACAAGTCTTAAGTCCTTCTCCCGGACGAAAAAATGATAAGTTCCTTTAGATGAAGCGATATGATGGGGTATGATGGGGTCTATAGTAGTAAAAGAACTCGTCAAGGGAAAGCTGACGGTTCCCACCACTCAAACAACCCCACAAAATCTCTACTTCAATAAAAGTCCTCCAAGCGTTGGGGGCAATCTGGCTGACGGATAATCCCATGAAGTCAACCAGCTGACGGTGCAAAACCATCAATGGTAGCCTTAATCCGGCAGCAAGTACTACGTCATACATGCCGATGTCTGCGGTCAATCCAATATAGCATTTTTCCTTTTCCCTAGGAAGACGAATTGAGATTTGGTCTGGGATCTGATAACGGGTGCATAAGTCCTTGAAAATCTAATCACTCATTTTTGGCAAAAATTTATTGATGGCCCAATCCTCAGGAAGGATGAAGGGATGGTTACCTTCGGGACTTACTGAAGCCTCTTTATAGGATTCCTCGTCACCCTCATCCTCGTCCTCGTCTCCGTCACTTTCCCTCTCCCTTTCATCCTCATCTATTACTTCCTCCTCAACTCCCTTGACATAATCTTTCATGTCATCATCAGGAGACCGGGCTGACATTTCCCTCTCGGATAACCCTGAAAAGCTGACGAACTCTTGACCTGAACTAAAAACCTCGTCGTAGCCCACTCCTTTGCAGACTGACGATTGTTCACTCGACGCGTCACTTGACATCTGACTACCTACAAGTGACGGATCCATTCTAAGTACCTAAATTGATGACCTCACTAAGAAATTGTTCAGCTAGTTCAAAAATGCAAAGAAAGAAAGAGAAAGAACTTACAGGTGAATGAGCCTTTGGAGAAAGGACGGCCTTAAAAGTGATGGCATTGGCAATTTGACAAATCAACAAGCTGGCGAGATCGAAGGCGGCGAGCTCTCTCTCTCAATAATTAGCAAGGTTGAAATAGAAGAATGAGGGGAAGGATGCGATTTATATATATGAGGGAAAATGTGCAGAAGACGAAGCGACACCCTTGTCCGAAAGCAAAGCCAATGAGAATGCACCATGTGTCCAAGCATTAAATGAATGTTGGCTCAAGGAAAAACCCATAAATGATTTTCCCACTCCCTTGGACCAAAAAGATAGTTAACAACAAAAAACTTAACTCAATAACCCGTCAGTTTAGAACAACGGGGATATGGAGTAGGGGGCAGCTGATAAGGGCAAAAATAGTGCTTACTCATATCAAGGCATAAGCTGGCGTTCACAGGTGAAACTGACAAGTATAAGATGACGGTTACAGGTAAAGCCGTCAGCTTTTATTGGTAAAAGTTCCATTGACAGACAGAGATTTGATAAGGGTGCTCAAGGGAGTCCGCAAAGCACAACTAAGGGCTGACACCATCAATAAGCTGACGCCGATAGGGCTGAAGGTAGGATAAGCTAACGGCCCTAAAGCTAACGGCTCTAATATAACCTTGACTTGGCCACCACGCCTGAGTATATAAGGAAATGTCTTATATCCCACGCTTTGCGTTAGTCTCCTACAAGGAAAGGATTCCACAATATATGCTCATAAGGATTCCTATAAGGAAATGACTTCTAGCTCAAGGAAGAAAGGTCAATCCTCTACTACTATAAAAGCCCCAATACCCTCGCAAACCAAGATATGCATAATTTATCCTTCTCTAGCACTCTAGAGTTGTGAGAATAGTTCTAACTTGACCTTCGGAGGGTATTTGGCCGGCCCCACACCGGTGTTCTCTGTTAGGTCTTCTCTTTTTGTTGTGTAGGTGTTATTTCAAGTGTGCGAGTATCAAATGGCTTGCTGGTGATTTTTTCGGCATCATTAGAGAGAAAAGGAGAAATCACAAGAACAAGTGTAACGATGTCTTGGTAACAAAAATGGACCAATGCACTGGGTGAACTTCTGAAGGAATGTTTAGAGATTAGATGTGAACATGGTTGGGCTTAATATTCAAGAATTTTATGTTTAATTGGTGGCATAAGAACACAAAGAGTGTTAACTAAGTTTTGCCTTGAAGAACAGAATAAAGAAATGAAATACAGAGGATTTATTAAATAGAGCTAATATTTTGTCTTTTAAAACTCTAAGCATTCTTAGATCCCATAAGTGGATATCATATTCAGGACATGTTTCCATTTCTAATTATCTTGAAATGCTTGATCTTTGTAATTATTGTCAATAGTTTTTGGTATATCTCTTGTGTACTTCTCATGTACATGAGTTCCACACCCCTGCTTTTAAATGAATTGTTTACTTTTTTTTATTTAAAAAAAGGATTGAACAGGAAAATCACATGATGTCCACGGACATTCACTGCTTGTGTTTTTTGGCTTCTAAGATTCTGTTTTCATTCTATTTTAACCTATCCATAGGATCTCCTGCCAGTTGAGAGGAACCTTACATTTATAGAACAAAATAATTTTGTGGGAATGAAGTATTTGAGAATGGGAAGTGATGATGACAGTAATACTGCTAGAACTAATAATTTAATAGTGAACTCTAGAAAATCTTGTGGAACGTTACAATTTCTGCAAAGTTTCACTTTTTATCTGGAAAATACTGCATGATGCTATACTAGTTAAGGCAGTCTTATTAGATAGAAAGCTTAGCTATGATGTTGCTTGTAAAATCAGACTTCAAAACAGAAGGTAGGCCTATCAAGGATTGACAAATTATTTTAATCCCAGATGGAATTTGGAAGAGAGATACCAAATGGAGTGGCACGCTTTAACAACACATGCTCCAATAGGATGGGGGCCAGATCTAACACTGCATGAAAAGAAAATTTTTAAAACTTAAATATGGCACTAGATTTACTAATGATGATTCTTGATATCAAGTCCATTTCTAGATGATTTGGATAATGGCTCTAAAAAAAGATTGAGGGTTTAATTTGGATATTAAGTTTCTATAATTTCTATACGTATTTATACCACTCCTTTCTCTACTAGCATATTTGAGGTTAAAGTGTTCTTAGAATCTGTGTTAAAACCATGCGGCATCTCATGTTCTGTAAACTTAGTTGTGAGTTGGGTATGTTAATTATTACAACATTTAGCTTGGTACTTCGAAAGATTTTATGATTTCTTGTCCTGATCCCTGTAGATTGTGTCTTTTGAGTGTGATACATCTTCTAAATTAATTTTGATTATTTTGACTCTCTATTTGATACTCAGTTAGTCGCCATATAATGTATTTGTTTAGAAGTATTCTCTTCTTTTTATGCTTCTTTAGTTCTATTCTTATTGTTAAATTGTTATTTATCATTTCTTGTTATGTAATTTAATTAATTTCAAAATAGGAATGGAGCTTTAGAACATTCTTGTTTTTCTACCTTTCTCTTTATCAGTTGTTCAATATATTTCACTTGGTTATAATAATGCATTTACAAGTGTGTTTAATTTTCTCAAGATGATCAAGTTAGTGCCTTGTATTCTACACCATCTATCTGTACTAAGGCAAAAAATTGTAACAAATGAATTATGGCCAGTAAAAACTGATGATTATTTCCTGTAAGCTTTACTTTTTTTCCTTCTACCTTTAGTTGACTAAGCAAAATTTATTGAAATCTACTGCCATTAATAAGCTTGACTAATGCTTACTTGCAGATAGGGCAAATGTTTATTGCTAGAAGGTATGAAGCAATATGTCCAAATTCTAAGTGGATGTTATTTGGTATGACATCAGTGTCACTCTACCTTGGTGTTTATGTTGTATCAGAATAGATAGGGAATAGCTATTTCCTTCATTCCTCTACACTTGATTTGCTGGATGCAAATGACCTAGCATCTCGTGCTGCCATCCTGGAAATTCTTGGTAATTTATTCTTGGTATTTGGTCACAAAAGTTATCTACTTTATATTCCAAGAAATCTACAAGGAACACCAAGATATGTTCTATATAGAGAGAGGATGGTGTTTTCTGGTCATCAATAGGGTGGAGTTTTCTCATCATTTATTTGGGTTATAAACATAAATGAAGGAAATTTCCTTATGTTAAAAATTTGCAAGATGACAACTTGAATATTTGGTTGGAAAGAGATCCGATGGTGCCAACTCTGTCAACCTGGAAGATGCTTTAGGGATTGCATAGCACCATGATGCCATTGCTGGCAATGCTAAACAACATACAACCAATGACTATGCAAAACACGTGGCTTTGGAGCCTCTAAGGTAGGCAGCTAATCTTCATTTGAATTTGACATTCTGAGTCTAGTTTTATATTCTTTGCACCATTGTTATTGTATGATACAACTCTGTAAGCTGTCCTTTAAAATGCAACAAATTTTCATATCCAGAAGCTGTTGTAAATGCTTCCCTGACATGCTTCACTAATAAGAAATCAAGAGATCAATATGGTTCTATGAACCTATTATGGTCTTGTGTAAACTATCCTTGTAAGCTATCCTTGCAAAGTTATCCTATAAGAGATCAGTACATCTTTGTAAGCTATCCTTGCAAAGTTAGCTTCATATGGTTCTATGAACCTATATGGTCTTGTGTAAACAATGGGGCAAGTAAATGAACTTATCTTCTTTTCTGATATTTTTTGTTCTTGCTATTCTTCATTGCTTAGTACCAAAAACAAAATAAAAATAAATAAAAAATAAAAAAAAATACTGAGAGATAGATAAAAATAATAATTAGGTGGGAAGTAGGGATCCCAACTTCTCACTTATTGTGCAATACCAACAATCAAATCATTTGCATGAATTTTTATATTGTACAACTAAGTCAGCATTTGAAAGCCTCTGAATTGTGCATAGAAATAGAACAACTTCAGTTTGGGGTTTTTTTTTCTTTTTTTTTTTTTTTCTTTTTTCGTGATTCTTAAATGCCCTAAGATATTATCACTCAAATCATGCAGAATTAATCTAAAGAAGAATTTAATGCAAGTTACATGATGTTAAAGCTCTTGTTGAAATGATGATTTTTGATTTCAAGGTTATTAAAAAACATAAATCACTAGTAGACTTCAGAACGTAGATAATTTTCCTTAAATGAAAAACAAATTGATCACTAAAATGAAGTTGAACTAGCTAACCAGCCCTATTGCAAATTTTGTCAACTAAGATGAATGTTCTCCAGCATAATGAATCCAAGAACTCTCATAGAGAAATAAGGCTAAAAAAAACCAAGCAATCAATCTAGCGTGTGTATCATGTGAGAAAGCATGGTAGTTGCTTTAAGAATAAAACCAAGAAAAATATTGGTGGCAGTTAGAAACACTACAACTTCATGCCATTATCTTCACAGACCTAACATAGAGGCTATCCACAACCTTGCTAGTATTTGTAATGGTTTCCAGTATTGCCATATTACATCTGTCAAGCATCAACTAACATGTTCAAATGATGAATTTCTTTTTCTGTAGGCAAAGATTGGTCGAAAGAAAGAGTGTGAAGCTGCTCTACAAAACCTTAGAAGGGAGATGGCTGATATCTCTCAAGAAGCTGCTGAGATTAGAGAAATGTTTTGACTTCAAATGCCAATTAGAAATCTCTTTGTTTCCATTTTAAGCAGCAAAATTTAAACATAGTCTTGAATTTTTCCCAACATTTTTTATTAGAAACAAATATTGACATGGTTTTTGAATAATTTTACAGTAGTACATAAAAACCCTTCAACTACTTTCTGGAGCTAGTATTCTTGACTTATTCCAATGGAATTAGGCTCATTCACTCATTGTAAGCTTTCTTTGCTAATCTTTGTAGCATGTTTTGTTTGTGTGACTTATTTGATCTTTTGTGGCTAACATGAGGGTGACTTAGGTAGGAGTTTGCCTGATGGTACTATAACAAGTTGGAGGGGCCAATAGCATTGCATTTTATGCAACTATATTCATATTAGCTAGTTGAAAATTTCTTTTTCTTTTCTTTTTTTGTTCCTTTTTAATTCAACCTAGAGTTGACAAGGAATTTGGAAGTTAAATAGAGGAATACTTTGTCTATGATAGGGTTTTCGGTAGTGTTGGGACCGTGGCAATGGTTGCGGTTCAGGCTCTTGACTCTTTTCATGTAATTCCAACCCTTGGTTCTGCTTAATGCTTTTTAAGTAATTTAGATGATTTTGTACAGATTCCAATGACAGCATTAGGGGTAATTTTTATGGATAAATTTGGACAACAACTACTTCTATTGGTAAGAAGGTTGAGAAATCTGTACTTTTTAATGGAGTTGAATAAAAATAATTTTGAATCCCATTCACAGGTTTCTGCAGCAGGAACATGCTTAGGCTGCTTTCTTGTGGGATTGTCATTGTTCTTACAGGTATTTTCTAGAGAAAAATCTATTTCTCTTGAATTCTTTCTTCATTATTTCAATTGAATATTTCCTAAAAGGATGAACTTCAATTATGCAGGATCTTCAAACATGGACCAAGATCGCTCCAATTTTAGCACTTGTTGGTGTACTAGTATTGCAATTATCCTAAGGACAGTTCTTTCTTCTTTATACACATCTACCAATGGAAAAAAAGAAAGCGGAAAAAAAAAGTTTCTTTTTGCTTTATCTCCAACTTTCATGTTTTTGTTCATGGTCATCCTATTACAACAATTGTGTAAGTCCTATGAAGTTTAATGCTCATTAAATGGAAGCTCGTTTACTACCATTACCTGTGGTTGTATTCTACCCATTGTTGAGGACCGTTTTTTCGGCCCACGTGGCATTACTTCATTGGCAACCCATGCCACATCAACATGTCATTGATTTTTTGGGTAAATCTATTTAAGTCCCAAAATAAGCTCATATCTCATTCAACTACATGGAATAGGCTCACATGGCTCGCGAGATCCTTACTTCAAGAGGCGGATTCATGGTCCACATTTCCTCTTCATCAATTGAGATCATAACCCCACGACATCATCAACATCAACATATGGATTGGGCTTAAGCAATGAATCAAAGCCCACGACCCATATTACCTCTCTTACACTCATGGCAAGCGGCTTCTTCAAAAAGAGCCCATATTTACACAAAATGACAACAAAACCCGAGGTACGTCGTCTCACCTTCGGTTTATGATCTAAGCTCATAAGTCTCTTTGGGGAAACTTTGGGAGTCGTAGTTTGGAGGGCCAAGAGGTATGCTCAGTAAACCTCCAACGATTTAAAGTTGATAAAAGAAACATGTTGCTTGGCATGTCTTCTCCAACTCCCTAAACTCTGACGAGTCTGTGTGTAGCGGGTAACATCTGGTAAGCATCTCTTATCACATAGCACTTAAAATGATAAAATTCATCATTGCTCTTTTCCTAAAACTTGACATTCATCATGTGACAAATACTCAATATCTTCAGCGATCTAACTGCTGGGAAGATAACTGTTCATTCAATCCCTAATTGTGGCTATACAAATTTAGAAACTTCATTATATTATTCTATATAAATCTCATTACTACTTTCAGGTAAAATCCAACTCAAACACATGCTCTAATCTGATTGGCTATCTTTAATCTTCAACTATATACAAAATATTCATGATATCTCTAATACCCAGCTACTGTCTGCCACAATCTGACCATATATTTCTCTGCTAATTACCAGAGTAGAGCATTAAATACTCTTCTTGTTTACCAAGATTATGTCACAACCCAATGAGACCTTGACTAAATGTCTAAAGCTTCATTATCTTTCAACCAATCCTTCTATTACTTACTAGAAATGTGTTGTAATGGAACCTTGCACCAAAAACACAAACACCCAATAAAGGAAACATTTCCAGCTGAACCCCAGCAGTGTATTTAGCACTTGATACCTAGTTGGAAGTGATATCATCAACCATTTAATGTTGAAATCCCAGCAACCAGCTGTTATACCCAAAATAGCAAGATACCCTTGAAAGAGATCTTACCATTTTTCAGCCAAATCCATGAAATGACCTTTCCAGCAATTTGAAATCACCCATCTGACCTCATTGGCTTCTGCCTAAAGCAAATAGCAGTCTTATGACAGCTGTGACAGCTGTCTCATGATAGCTGTCACAGCTTTTCCTGACAGCTGGGACAGCTTTTTCATGATAGCTGTCATAGATTTTCCTGACAATTGGGACAGCTTTTTCAGAACAACTGTGACAGCTGACCCAGCAGCCTGAGCATTATTGATTTTTCCACATTTGGCTAAAACCAAAACCAACTATTGAAACTACCTTTCTCTTACTAAAATACTTTCCTTTTATGCTACTTTTTTCCCAGCAGCTCTTACCTGAAACAACAAGTATACCTTAAAACTAAACATACCATTTTTGGCCAAATCTTAAGAAGGATTCTTTGAAAATTCATTGCTGTTTAGGACAGATTTTGGCTGAGATTATTTGCTAAAATACCCTCTTAAACTCAGCTAAATGGACCCCTTCATCAACACCTCAAAGGGAGAACACCAATGGAGGAGAACTCACTCATAAACTTCTCTTTCCCTCTAATTATCTTCTGAAACTCTTAATAAAGTACTAAGTTTCTGAGTTTTTTAGTTTCTAAATTAGGAATTAAACTCTTCAGCCCTTAGCTCATAAATGCTATTTATAAGCCTTCATACAATCCCAGCAGAAAATCCCAGCAGCTTTGCTAAACACACTACAATACTATTACTTTCTTATACTCATTCTCTCACTTTCCATATTCTAAAAATACATATATCTTGCTGCCTATATCTCTAAACATCTTTTTCTTCACTTCTCCTACACAATCTCATACACACTTATTATACCATTACATATAACACACCACAACTCAATATTATTTTGTTGCCCATAAACACATCTCAATACTCTTCTACACCTATCTTACTGCTCCTATCTCCAAACACCTAAGCACATCATTATGCTCTTCTCTTACAAAATCTTTCCTCTTGGAAAGCAATCTCTACAACCTCTCCTGCAGTTATAATCTCATATTCTTACTATCTTTAACCTCCATGTCTATCATACTTCCATATATCATACATATCACAAATATTACATCCCACAAAATATCTATATCTTTCACCATCTCTATACTTCTCAAGAGATATCAAACACCCATACTAAAAACCCTTCTCCTAGAAGGCACCAAGATCTTATATCAAAGTCCTTCTCCTAGAATGCACAATTTCTTCTTACAAAAGCCCTTCCCTTAGAAGGCACAAATTACTTCTCACAAAAGGCCTTCCTTTAGAAGGCACAAATTACATCTTACAAAAGCCCTTCCCATGGAAGACAACACTATTCATAACTTCACAACAACTAAAAGAGTATTATCAAAGGGAAACTCATTTAAGTGCATGATAAGAGAAGCAAGCTTAACCAGCCCTTACACACAGCTGGGCATACCCTCTCTCCCTCCAGTTGCACCCATTTTTCCCCTTCAATCTTGAAGTTATCATGACAAACTGCCCCTTTACCGCCGGAGTCATTCTGCTGAGATTCTGTCTACTCACTTATGCTACACCGCTGGGGCTGTAAACCATCAGAGATAAGTGACTCTACTTCCATACCTTTAAATTTATATCATTACATGATTACTTCACATTTAAATACATATTACTTTATTTCAACTACTATTACAACTATTAACCAAGGCTTAAACTCATGTAAATGCATGATAGGAGGGGCAAGCTTAACTAGCCTTTATCGCTGGCATTTTGCTGGAATCTTATTAGCTCACTGATGTTACACAGCTAAAGCTATAAACCATACAAAGATAAGTGACTTTGCTTCCATATCTTTAAATTTACATCATTGAGTACATGATTACTTCACCTTTAAATACAAATTACTTTATTTCAACTACTATTACAACTACTAATCAAAGTTATCATATCAAACACACATTACATATTTACTCAACCATTATCGTGATTCTTAGATTTTGGTCTTAATGATTTTGTAAGCTTAAAAATACGCCGGTAGCCGTTGGACCACGTGGCCCAATGTTGAGTTCTAGACGCAACTCCCCAAAAAGAACCTAGGCCTAGTACGGTCATTCCTCCAACGGACCACACGTGGCCGAGCAACCAAAAAAGGCCCCCGAACACCCATTAGAAGTAATTCAGAAATACTATTTTCCCCTTTGAAAGAATGAATATTGCCCTCCACAGAATGAGTATTTCTGAAACACTATCAAGTTTGCAGGTTCTTGCATAAATTTGTGCATTTTTTTTTATATCTGATTTTAGCTATCCATTATAGCTCCCAATCTATGTTCATGGTGTAATTGCCTTTAACATTAGCATACTGTCTTGAAGGTCATAATTCCATCATCATACACCAGTTAATCTCAACCATTGGTTTAAGCCAAATTCTTAAGAGGTTTAAAGATTGATAAGTTGAATTTTGTGGATTGGTTTAGTTCTATAATTAGGTATACACAAGATTTGTGTAGTTCTGCAATCAGATGTTCTAACCTTTTTTCTTGTGCAGTTCTATGACTTGGAGAAGCACTCGAAAGATAAAATGGAGATAAAAAATTCTAAATGTCAACATAAATGCCTCAAGGTGGTTGAATTAATTGGCTTTGTTGGGTGAGGAGTTGATATGGAGATTGCAAGGTACATATTGAGTCATACTGTGTCACTTGAAAAGATAATTATCGATCCCTACTATCGATTTATAACGACAACTGAGGATATTGATGAGCATCTATAGGCAACAAGTCATGCCAGGTAACACCTTAAACATAGATTACCTCCGGGAACACAATTAGTGGTACTCTAAATATGATCAACTTCTGATGGTAAGGTTAGGATGGAGCTTCTGAAGTGCACTTTGTTTTTTGGTATTTGCAATGGATTTTGATTCGTATCTTGTTCTTCTCCCTCTAGTTTGATCCCTTTATTATAGTAAGTCAAAGACTTACCCCAACCCTTTCTTATATCTGTCCCTTCAACTTTTGTACCCTCTCCTTTTTGGTCAAAGTTGGTATCACTAGTTGTTGTATCTGTTCATCCTGAGGTTTGTATCACTAGTGGCTTCAACTTGCAGTTAAAAGCAAAACTCATATTGCTCAATTGCAATGAAGAGATTAGTATAACTGAGAAATTTTCTGAATAAACAATTGCCACCATAACAAGGGAAAAAATATCAAATATGTTTGACCTTACTATCACAGAAAGTTCCAAATAGGTAATGCCAAAGACAGTGCCAAGTTATTGGCATGTATACATGCAAACACAAATATAACAAAAAGTTACCCTGTTCACAATTCATATTTCCTGCTATACTATAAAAGAACAATAACCAACTAATTCAGGGAAAAAACTATCCAACCATCCAAGTGAGAGGAACAAGTCTATCCCATATATTGCATGACAAAACAAAATTGTCAACAAGATATATAATTTCACTTCACTAACTCTCATGCAGCGATTAGTCAAAACAGAAATGTGAGTCATGTTTTGTTATGGACATGAAGCGTTAGGTGTGGAAACTTCAGAAAATCTGTCAATTCAAATCAAGTGCAAAGATTTAAGATAATCCATGTACCACTGCTTGTAATAGAAAAGGTCCAAATGAAAATAAAAGAAAGAATGTACTTGGAAAAAATGCCCATACACCCTCTGAACTTTGGACTAATGGCCAAGACATGCTTGAACTTTTTTATTGGCCAATTCACTTCTTAAACCATACACACCTACCAAATCAATTATTCAGTTAGTTCCGCATTAAAACACTAACGGAATAGCACGTGAAGTTTAAAAACTAATTAATTCACACGATAGAAAGAAGAGAGAGGAAAGACCTAGGTCTGACTGTATCTTGAGGCCCTGGTATGTGCAAGTTTCTATCGGCGTTGAGGTTTATTTACGCCAAGATCCAAATAATAGGGTGAGTCCAGGTTTTTCTTTATTTTTATCTTTGAAGATGAAATTTTAAGATGTTTTGGCCCATGAAATTTTTGGCTGTGTAAAATTCTTTCCACTTTTTTTTGGTTTTTTTTTTTTTAGCTCCTTTGATACTGGTGGATTTTTGTGATGATTATGGTTAGACATTGATCAAATGATGTAGATTTAATGAATTTTGTGTTGGGTCTTAAGGATTCCATGATCGATTGAGTTCTCAACTTAGGTTCATTATTTGTGCATTCCAATTGTTTGGTAAATTGTCCCAATGATTATGTGATATGTGCTTTCTGTTCAATCTGGTGGGGTTGTTGCTGGTAGATGCCGGAGTCTATGCTAATCCTTTTTTCTAATCCAGTTTGGCTTTAAATGACTTGGTTTTGTATTATTAGTCTTGTTGTTATTTAAGCTAGCAATATTTTTTTAGGTGAGAAAGAAAAGGAATAAACATCAAACTCAACCTGTACCTTGTTTTAATGACCTTCATTTTAATTAAGTCTAGGATTATATCACATGGTAGAGCAGCTTGAGGCTCCATTAGCTTCACTGGGCTAAGGAAATATTCAAAACATAGTTTATAGATTGAACATTTTATACAAAGATTTAGATTTGTTATTATGAACAAGAATAGGCAAATAAAAACAGTTTTATTATTGGGCTCTCTTTTTTTTTAGGATCAAAATGTTTGACCTGATGAAAAAATTGAATGAAATCTAAATGCTTGCTAATGACTTCTCTCATTGTATTTCTAATGACTTTATGGCCTTCACATCTAGTTTTATCTGATTTCTTTTTTAATTTTCTCAAACAGATGTAAGGGATCAAAAATGTGTTACAAGTTGTAAGTTGCAACCTTGATATGATGGTTATATGTTCAAATGTTTGAACTGTACTAGGGTAAATATCAAACTGGAAGAAATGCCAATCAGAGCAAAGACAACAATTGTGCTTATGGTTTATATGTTCAAATGCACAAAGTGTACTCAAAATTGTATATTGCTTAGTTAAGTGTTCAATGTCAATGATGTAACAATTATGTGATGATAATTAAGTGTTAAATGTATTATGAGAGGCGCAAGGATATTTAATAGTTTTCTTATATGCAATGACTACTTGTTTGTAATATAATTATGTTTATATATATATATATATATAATTAAATAAAAATAAAAAAACTAACTCAGATTTGCATATGAATTGAAGGATATGCAATGCGGACCTTGTTTGTGATCCTATGTCAGCAAACTATTTCTTTTTCTTTTTTCTTTTTTCTTTTGAGAAGCTATTTACTGTGTACAATTTTGTTTGTTTTTTTTTTTTTTTTTTTTTTCATTGATGTTAACAAAACACAAATTTACAAAAATAAATTACACATAGGCGCACATGTTTCTTTAATGATAAAACGAGACTTATAATTTGTATAAATTGCACATAGGTGCAGAATTTTTTTTTTTTTATTAATAATAAAATGAGGATCATAATCTGCTCATGAATACATCTCACACAAATCACTAGTACATCATTACCAAACAAATTGGCATATGAACAATCATTAGAGCACTTAGCCAAAGTTTAAAAAATATGATTCTAAACTAAAAAAATTGCTTGACGTTGTGGACCACCCAGTCCCTCCACTTGCAACACTTCTTTGAGTTGAGGATCTCTTGCACCATCAATTTTTGTGGCCGGAGCTTGCAATACTTGATCTCCTCTCTTGAGAAGATGATAATGCAACACTTGCAAATGATCCTTCCTGACCAAATACATTACTTGTACAGGACATCTACAAGAAAGCAATTACACATAACACAAATGTAAAAAAACAAATGTAATATTTGAAAGAAATAATCAATGAATCATTTCTAATATTTTTGAAAGAAATAATCAAGGAAAAAAAAAATGTAAAACATCAATAACTCATATAGCAACCTTAGCTTTAGATGTACTAAATTATCCTATCGTGCATTTAAATTATAGCTAAAATCTCTAGGTTGTGTTTGGATGGCAACATTTGGATTTGAAATCCATTGATTTAAAATGTCTTGATTTGAAATCTTTTAATTTTAAAATTCCTTGTTTAGGTCTTCTTAAACAAAGAATGATTTGAAATTCATCATTTCAAATTCCATTGTTTGGATATCTAAATTTGGATTTGAATTTGAATTTAAGATCAATAAAATATATTTTTTAATTATTATTTTTCTTAATCCTTCTACATTTTAATTTTAGTAATATTTTTAATAAATACATGAGGTAATATTAATAATTCAATTGACAAGATAATAACTAATATCTTTAGTCATAAACAACTAAAAAAATATTTTGCCAATTATTGACAACTAAAATTTTTATAACAACTAGAGATAAAACCCAAATGATGGATTTTTTTTCATAAAATTCAAAATCTCAAACTAAAAAATTATTCTTCAATTTCACTTCTTAATGGTTCTCTCACAAAGTACTTCCTATGTGAGCATATTCCAACAAGCATAACAAAAAACTCCACTAGCAAAGGCAAAAATCTCATCACCTCTTCCTCATATACTTCAATCTCCTCTCTTTTACATTTTCGTTGAATGGATATATCTCTTCCATCATTGGTCATTTTTGTCTCTGTTCGCTTTTCAAAATACAAACAATAAGAATCTATGACTAAAAAAAAGGTTATGAAAGAAAATCCATGAAATCACACCAAACTAATCAATGCAATTGCAACTACAAATATGAATAACAAATAATTAACACAACTAAAGGTAAGCAACCCAGTGACAGCTTGGTCAGCTTCAATCCATGCAAAGTAAAGGAAGGGAACACCCTCGTTTTTTCTGGAATCTTGTTCCTTGAACTCCGAAATTCTGCTATATTTAATATTTTCGTAGCTACTACAAATTTACTTTCAAAGATTATTAGGACAAACAAAGTCAATATCAAGTGGCTACTTGTCATTTTACTTTCTTGAAAGTTGGAATAAATCACTGTATATTTCTTCCTTGTTGACTCTGAACAAAATGACTAGGTACATAAGTACGTTGCTCTTGATCCGGGTAAATGTATTCCAATATTGTCATTAGTAGTGATGGAAGAAATAATTGTCCACAAGGACACAATTGGACAATGAGTTTATTACCAAATGTTAGAAGAAAAAGTACTTACATTTTGTTCATGCACGGATGGTGCATCAAATATGAATTTTGAAATCTACAAGTAATGTATAATCTGATAAGTAAATTATTCTCTCTCACACATACACACCCAATGCTTCTCTAGGAGTCCTAAGATTATTGAAGAACAGAAAATAAAGTAAGGAAGGGAAAGATGTAAGAAGGAATTAATAAATGAACTACAATATGATAGTACCAATTGCATGCACAGAAGGGAAATTTATCACAAAATGGAAAACTTACAGAACATTGAGACCATAACCCAATAATTCGAGCAAAATATTAATTGCTTCCTCCTTTCCCCATTACACTGATAAAACAAAAACCCATTATTTTATTCTTAAATGTGCAGCTTCTAAGTCCTAATATACATAAATCTTCAGTCAGCTAGCTCTTACACAATGTAAGTCCATTGTACCAGAGGCATTTTCAAACCTCTTACCCCTTAACAATTCAACTACGTACCTTTTCCCGCCCTTCAAAGTTTCTTCCCAATCCAGATAATTAGAACAACTTAACAAACTCTACGTGCTTTTTTTTTTTTTTACTTATTGGTTGTGATTGCCTTTGTTGAGTTTCAAAGCATAATTTTCCCACAAGTTTTCCCCATCAGCCATCAAGAAGGGAAAGCAACTCTCATGCACAGAATTCCCANTTTCTTTAATAAGAAGAGTTAATGCCTAAATCACTAATTTCTAGAGAGTAATAATGATACTATTATGAGTGTTTTTTGACCCTTAGATCTAATAGTAATCAAGATTCACAAAATGTGTAACTCTTGTGAAGTTACATTAGGTGTAATTTGAACTCATTTCATATATATATATATATATATACACATGTTATTGTTGACTTTAATATTTTTATTCCTTATGTTCTGACAACCCATAAAAAGAATTTGAAATCATTGTTTTGATGAATTATTTGAAAATGTTAATGATCTATGGATTTTGACTTAATTCACGAGTTACATTAATTTGGAATAAGTTTATCTCTAAATTGATTTGTAGGAAATATTCCTCCAACTTACCACCTGAAGATTTATAGAATTAATCATTCACGTGTGTTATCTTTTTTTATTTTTTTGAGAAAATTCATGGGTGTTATCTAAATAAGTCACATGACTCATTAAATAGATTATGCAGTTAAAAATACACATTAACGGTTTTGTAACTTACTATATAATGGGTTGGATGAAATTCCTTCAAATTAGTTTGGATGAAAATTTTAATTGTCTTATAATTTTTCATTATTTATTTGTAGAAAGCCACATAATGATATTTGAGGAAGAATAAACCAATCCCAAAGGATTCAAAAAACAAACTATGTGTGAATTTCACACATCCAAAAATCAGATTATCAAACCAAATGTGGACATAATTATATGCACAGGAAGCCAAAGAAGGATATTTGAGGAAGAATAAATAATTCCCATAGGATTCGAAAAACAAACTATGTGTGAATTTCACATATCCAAAAATCCGATAATGATAAAACTAAATGTGGACATAATTATATGTCTAGCTAGGAAACCAAAATTCATAAATTTCAATCTGAGAATATATGGATATTGAGAGTATATATGATTTTCCCATCCAAATGCTATGCTAACAATTATTCCTAAATAAAGTAACATGATTTTTTTTTCATTCTATAATTCAAATTTGAGAGATTGTATAGGTTTTTTTTTTTTGGAAACACTAATACTTATTAGAACACACGAAAACAATAATATATATAGACTGTACAGTTCAAGAGAGAAATATTATAGATGACACAAATCTTGTCACTCGGTAGTATTATCCAATCTCCCTCGTAAATAATGAATGGTCAAATAAATGTGTTATTATTATCGGCAAAACTTAAATATGATTTGTTTTATTGGAGGGAGGGATTGGAGGTGCGTGGAAACAGTGGAATTTTAAATCGGATAAAAAGGAAGAAAGCAGACGTGGAGATTTTGCCAAAATACAAATACAGTGGGATTGCTTGTTTGGGGTGGACTTTATGTCTAAGTTTTGTTTCGATACAAACTCTATGTCTAAGTTACAATTGGGCAAACCTGCGAGTTTTTTTCAATATCACAAAATTGATTTTGCAAGTGAATTGGTTATGGTTTCTTAATTACTGAACCCACGTCTTACTAAACCCATATTTTGGGTGTGAAGTTGTTCCATTTTCTTACTGGTAGGTCTGTCAAAAGGTTTTCAGATTTCTTAATGAACCAAATTTCTCCTTCTGGGTTTTGTGGGAAAAGATGGACAGATTGGAGGACAACATCCGGTTTTCTAGAGGCTAGGAAAAGGGAAAAAGAGAAAAAATAAAACAGAAAGAGATAGTTTATTAACTATGTTTGTCGAGTTGTTTAATTAGACAGGTATTAGAAATTTAAGAGAACTATGAAAAAATATCTAAGATACTGTATCTCACACAAAAAGATTATGAAATAGTCTCCTTCTCACTAAGAAAGTTGGGTGCTCCCTTTTCCCTTAAGTTGTGGAAGTTGTTTGTCCCTTACCTAGTAAGGAGAGTGTGTTTTCTCATAGGCATCAAGTGTGTCTCTGGAGCTAGTGATTTTTTTTTTCAGGGTTATAAGGAAACAGATTGTAAACTCTTTTTGCCGAGTTCCCCATCATGGAGGATTTGACAAAGAGCTGGAGTAATCTCTCTCTCTCTGTGAAAGAGAGAACTCGAGATTTATCATTAGCAAGGATCAAAGATCGGGGGAATTCATTTTAGCTACAAAATTCCTAACATCTTGATTTTTGAACATGGAGGCCACGTCAAGAGCTTTTAAACAGCTTGGGCGGTATACAAACGGTTTCAAGATTCGACACTTTGGTGAACATAAAGTTTTGTTTGTGTTCAATAATCTGGCTGATGTTGATAGAATCATTTAAAAAGTTTTTTTTAGTATATTGAATAGGCACTTAATAATGTACATCCTCTTTTGTCTCAAAAAGAAAGAACAAAATAAAACAAAATGTGAAAAATAAATTGATCAGGCTGTAAAAAAGCCAAGCTGAGCTTAGTATTAAAAGTATAAGCTTGTTCATTTAGTCTGGGTTTGGATAGGAGGTAAAGTTGCGGCGCGTTTCCTCTGTGCGTTTTTTTTTTTTTTTTTTTTTTTTTTTTTTCCGCACTTGTTGACTTTGGGGGACAAAATTTACTGTGTGTGTATTGTTCACGCAATATTTAATATTAAAAGTGGGTCTCACAATACTATTCACACATTTAAAAATTATTTTGCTACAGTGTTTTCAGCAACAATCAGTTTTAATTAACTTTCAGCAACAATAAGTGCTATCCAAACGGACCCTTAATTTTATTTTAAACATGAGCCAAGCTCGAATTCAATACCAAACAAGATTGCGTGTTTAAACTTGATTTATTTTCTTATCAAATAAACTACTTGATTAATTTATTCTTTTTGTACAAATAGTAAAACCACGACTAAAGTTGTTTACCACCTCACAAATCTATGAAATTTTCCTGTGAAAAGACTATTTATATTATCAATAATTACAAAATAATAATTTGATGTCATATGAATCTATTAAAAACTTATACATGCATACAATTTAATCTCAAGTCTATATTAGCATATATGGAGACAGGTATGCAATGAAAAATCTAGTATTATATATAATTAAATCAAGTCTCATGTTTATGAGCTTACTCACAAATACACTATCATATTTGAACTTGGCTTATTTAAAACGAACGTACATAAGCTTTTTCTCAAGTTGAACTCAAGCTACAATTGCACACCCTTAGTGCGATGGTCACTTCACCAGTATAAATACTTGTAGGGTGTGGGGAGAAAGGGCATGGGTTCAAGTTTTTAGAAGAAAACTTCACACATATATACACTTAGATTATGTTAGAGTAGAAATTCTATCTTGTAAAAAAAAAAAAAAAATTGAACTTGAGTTATTTATAAATAGCTTGGTTCATTTATAGTGGGGGGAATGGGATAGCAATCGTCTCCCTAACCAACCCAACAACAGTAAACTAGTGATGTGAAAAAAAAAAAAAATTGAACTTGAGTTATTTATAAATAGCTTGGTTCATTTATAGTGGGGGGGAATGGGACAACAATCGTCTCCCTAACCAACCCAACAACAGTAAACTAGTGATGTGCTGCGCTGCATGAGTTGTTGGGTTTGATATTCTAGGAATAAATGTTGTTTCCATTCATTTAGGGACCTGGCTATTGTCCAGTTGGTGGGTTTGATATTCTAGGAATAAATGTTATTTCCATTCATTTAGGTACATGGCTGGTGTCCAGTTGGTGGGTTTGATATTCTAGGAATAAATGTTGTTTCCATTCATTTATGGACATGGCTGGTGTCCAGTGCGTCCAGTGCCTTAGTGCACTGGACACAATCCCAACCCTTCATTTTTTTTGACGAGCCAATCCCAACCCTTCATAATTCAACTAATAGCCATCCTTTTTCCCCAATAACATGTATTTACAGTAAAATTATGCAGCCTTTTATTGCCGTTAGTAACCATTAGAAATTGATTGCTTTGTCAAATCCCTTTAGCTAAGCCGGTGATGTTTCAATATAAATAGGGAGTCTTGTTTCAGTATTCAACTAATAAATGATCCTAGAGAAATTAATACTATTTCACTTTATTTTTCCTCAGTTATTTTATTTTATAACAACAAATGTATTGTCAACCTTCATTTATTGAGATTCATATTAGGATTTTGTTAACCACAAAGCATTTGTTAATAAATCATTTTAAGAAAGTCTTTATGGAAAAATAATAAAACTTAAAGGGAAATGTTAACGAGTGTTGTTGGGCCATTGGTTAAGAATCCATTTTAAGAAAGTTTTGATATCACTTTTATAGGAAATGAAAAAAGCTGTTAAAACATTAATTGCTTTTTTTTTTTTTTTTTTTT
>NW_027069924.1:398545-409189 GCF_002906115.3 Quercus suber | reverse complement strand
ATATATGTGTGTGTGTGTGTGTGGGGGGGGGGGGGGTGTGTGAGAAAGTGTTTTTTTTTTAATCATACATTTGCATATACACGATTCTAAAGTAGTTGATTTTTTTTTTTTTTGGATACAAGATAAAAATTTTACTCTAGCCTAATCTTAGTGTATATGTGGAATAACCATCACACCAAGAGTGCCGGTGATACTTAAATTTATCTTTGAATACATATTTTATAAGATCTTTTCGGCATTCTTGTACTACTGCAGGCAGCCGCTAGATTCGTCCATGAGACACTAAGGAACTCCAGTTTGTCAATTTCAAATGTGATCGGGCCAGTGGAACAGGTGTCTTTGGATAATCATCCGATTAAAGGTCTATACTTCATGGTGTTAGGTGTACCTCAGGTAAAAATGTAAAATTAAAATTGTTATTATATAAAGAAATGTTATTTCTATAACATTTTCACAACAAATTTTAGGTGATGTGTTACTATTAGTTGTTATGAGTGGGAAAAAAAAGTAATTTAAGTTGTAGATTTAAATTATAACTAATAACAGCTTACTACTTATGATATTTTGTAAAAATATTATGGAGATAGCACTCCTTTATTATATATACCACCTAGTTTGCCTTAAACAAATAAATATCTTTTATAAAGATTTTTCGATAAAAATAAAATTCCAAATTCCACCTTGTAGTTTTTTTTTTTTTTTTTTCAAGTCATAAAAGTGATTCTGTTTTTTGAAGTCACAGAATGATATTTGTAACTTTCTACTTATTAGAAGCAATCACATAATGTTTTCTTACACTTATTCTCAGATCTTTGGTGTTCACTTTTTTTTTTGGTCTTTACAGCGGAAAGTATAGAACAAATTAACAAGCATGATTTATGATTTAATGTGAAAAAATTCCTCAAATTCAATCACCTTTACGAATAATTATAGAACACCTTGCTTTCAATTAGGTTCACCATATTTTATGACCCACTGTAACATGTTTTTTTATTTATTTAAAATGGATTTGCAGAACCTTATTATAACAATAGTAAGTTATATGGGAAACCTGAGGATTAGCGCCGTAATGGAGAAAGGATTCTTGGATCCCCAAAGATTCAAGTCATGCGTGGAAAATGCCTTTGAGATAATTCTCAAAGCTGCCAATGATGAAATTCCTATTTAAACAAAGATTTTTTTTTTTTAATCAACAAATTGAATTGTTCATTCATAATATTGATACTCTATCGATAAATAAGTCAGTACAATTTATACATGATTGTTCATCTTTTCTTTCATTCTCCATGTTAAACTGTATCACTGTATGTAGGTAGACGGGTTTTATACTTTTAATGCATCCTGCATTATTGGGCTTAATATTTATTGTAATGATGCCAAGTCTATTTCTCTTTGATTTATTATTTGGTGTAATATATATATATATATATATTAAATTGATTTGGATTAAAAGGGACTATTGACACCCTCCAATGACATGACGCCACCTCATATTTTATACATTAAAACCATAAACTTAACAAACACAATCACTCCCTCACAAATATCAAACCAAGGGCAGTTTGGTAATGTGGTAACGTTGTTTAAATGTTGTGAAAATATATATGAATTAAAATGTATTGTGAAAATACATGTTATGTCACAATTAAATAGACCTCAAATCTTTAAAAATCAAAACCTAGTTTCATCGTGAAAATCATCGCAGAGAAATAACCGTCATAATTTGAAAGTACCACCAAGAAACCAGACAAAACTGGGTGGTTGTGTTCAATGCCTCACCTGAAAGCATAAACCCAAAGCCCCTCCCTCCGCCTCTGGTTGTCTGCCACTTTCTTCTCCTTAGCAAATGGCAACCAAAACATTGTCTGATATGTAATTCTTCATCAAACCCACTTTCCATTATCTCTGGATTTTTGTTGCCCTTTTTTTTTTTTTTTTTTTTTTTTTAGCGGGTTTAAATGTTATTTTAAAGTAAAATAAAAATTCTCTAGGATGGGTTAGGTAGATTCACATGGCTAGTGTGAAACTATGAAGCACCAACGAGGCAAAATGGGTGTCGCACTAGTGTCCGATGCGGGGTGTGGCGGGTGACGCCACTGCTAGTGTGTTGGTGCCACATCCATTTTTTGTTTTGTTTTGTGTATTTTTTTTTCTTTTCTTGATACGCACTGAATTGGGCCAAATCGGTTCATATCGGCTGAAACTGCCGAAACAGATTGATTTAGGCTATACCGGCGCTGAATCGGCTGATTCAAGCCGAAATTTGAAAAAAAAAAAGGTGCAAAATGCATCGTTTGAACTTAAGCTTTAAACAACAAAACCATAAACTATTTGCTCTCCGATTCATTCTTCAACTCTCACTCTCTACGCTCCATCTCCCCTCTCCCCTCTCGACTCTCTGCTCTTGGTCTCCCCTCTCTCATGGACGCACTCAATCACTCTCTAAGACACAATCTCACAGCCTCAGCCACTCACTCTCCATCTCTGGTCTATTCTTTGCATGACTCACCGTGTCAACTCTCAAGTCTCAAGCTCACCTTACCAACCCACTCTCAACTCAGGTATCAAACTAATCAAAGCTTTCAATCTCAGTTTTTCACCCTCCATTATACTCCCACATGCTCTATTACTCATTGTGAATCTGTGATCTGATTTTTAAAATTTTTTTATATAAGCTGTAATGTTGTGAATTGGGTTTGATTTTTTTTATTTAGTTTATAGTTATTATATATTTGTCAAATTATTTGTAGGTTAAATTGAATTTATTGAATTTGCAATGGATGAAGTTACTAGCACAGAAACTTCACCTTCATCTAATGAAGAAGTTCCAAATGATGAAGCTCCTCTTTAGTAGTCTATGACTAAATTGAACAAACCACCTGGTTCTACTTCTAAATCAAGTAGAAACACACAGTTTAAGTGTAACTATTGTGGTGGAGGTTTTTTGGGATCCTCCTGAGCCATAATGCATGAAAATGTTTATAGAGGAGTCTCACACCATTGACATAAATAATATGCATTTTAAATTGTTTCGATTATTCATCCTTCGTCAAGTTTTTTTTTTTTTTTAATACAAAATAGAGGAACAAGTTGGTGGCAGGATTCTGTCATTTCAATATGAACGAAAGAAAGCTAAAGTTTGTACGAAAATCACCGGCCTTGTCGTAGATCTGGCCACACATCAGCCGCTTAGTTAAAATGATTTCACCTAAGTCAATTCATTTCAAACGGTTATTTAATGCTGCAATAAAAAAAAATAAAAATAAAAAATAAAAAAAGGAAAAGGATGACTTCGGCGGTTGGGATTTCGGCTGGCCACACCTACCAAGCTGACTTTATTTCCAAAATTTGTCAATTTTTGTTTAATTTACATAACTTTTTCTTTTTAAATACTTATATATTTTAACATTAAAAACTTTTTTTTTTCTATTATACTTAAACAACTTTTCAAAAAGAAGGAAAAAAAAACCATGTACATTAAATTATAAATTGTATGTAAACGTATCATGTGATTAAAAGTATATGTAAATGGTTTATGCCTTTATCAATTGTCATGAAGTGAATTAGTTGAATTTTATTCAAAATTGATTTAGAGAATTTTTTTATAATTATTAATACAAAAATTTATTATTTGTGCATAATAAACATTTAATAAAGTCTAACTACAAAATTAGTTGTAACTTACAACTTTACTTAATAAAATAAATATTACTACATATTTTGAAAATTTAACTGTTGTATTACATGTTCTTTACACTTTTATTACATATATCAAATTTTGTATCAATCAGATGTTATTTATTATGTGATCTATAAGCTTATATTTTATGCATAATTTTAAATTACAAAAACTAGCAATTTAAACAATTTATTGATAATATAGTTATTAATTTTTAATTTTCTAGAAATTTTGCAAGCATGAAGGATATAAAAAAAAAAATGTAATCCAATTGTGGATTTGTCAAAATTTTACCTTCAATAAAAAGATATTAAATAAGATTATAGTTTTAGACTACAATCAATTTTGTATCTAAACTTTGTCAAAAAAAAATTATGTCAACTAGTTTTTTTAATAGATATGATAAAATTCAACTTATGACAATGATAGATTTTATTAGTTGAACTAAGTGGAACTTATAAATCATGTCAATCATAATCCATATAAATATGATGATGCATGAATCACAACTTGCTACATAAGATATTGTGAAAAGAATTATAACATCAAAGTATATGTAATATTGTTAAACTAATATCCCTTTCGGGAGGTTGGAAGTGTTGAGTCCCTATCAGGTAGTCATTGGTGTGTGGTAACTTATTTGTTCGTAACAAGTGAGTCCTAGGCCATGTGTACTATCCTGCTTTAATTAAAAATTTAAAACATGGGTCCCTACTCATTCCAGAGATGTCTGGGTAAAATACATTTTAACTACCAAGTACCAAGTTGTGGTTGTGGCACTTTTCTATAAAATAAAGAGTTGGCATAACAACTTATCTTAAGGCTATGAACTATTTTGCTTGGTATGAAAAAAAAAAAACAAAAACAAAAAGCAAAACAAAACAAAACCACATTGTTTCCATCTCGGGTAGTCATTGGTGTGTGGTAACTTATTTGTTCTTAACAAGTGAGTCCTAGGCCATGTGTACCATCCTGTTTTAATTAAAAATTTAAAACATGGGTCCCTACTCATTAAAGAGATGTCTCCTCAATATCCATTGAATGGTAAAAGACAATTTAACTACCAAGTACCAAGTTGCGGTTGTGGCACTTCTATATAAAATAAATAGTTGGCATAACAACCTGTCTTAATGCTGTGAACTATTTCGCTTGGTATCCAAAAAAAAAAAAAAAAAAAAAAAAAAAAAACCACATTACTTCCTCAACCTTTTTTAGGATGAATTCTCAAATTTTTATTATTATTAGTTTTAAAGTATGTGCAAGACATATAAATCATAATTAGAAAAAAATTATTACAAAAAAAAAATATTATGACTATATTACATCCTCCTTTAATTTAAAATTAATTTTCTATATATCATTTAAAATTAAGATGGATTAAAAGAAAAAATAATACCAATAATTTATTCACAACAAAATTAATTTTAAAGAATTTTTGGCGAGTGGATGCTAAAAGAAAAAACAATATTTTTTAATATATGCATTTTAAAGTAATTGCTTATCATCGTATCTCTACCAAAGCAAATTAAGTAACCACAAAGGAACTCAAAAAAAACTTATATAGTCGAAAATATAAAATATCACTATTTCTATCCTTTATATTTTATGCTTCATTTTATTCCTACGTTGATATTTTTTAGAAAATGAATTATTCTCTCAAATTTGTGTGTTCAGCAATTTTGTGTTTTTAGTTTATTTTATTAAGGAATAAAAAAACAACTTTAAATAAATAAATTAGCATTTTTAAAATAAACTAACTTATTTGTTTAGATTTATTTATTTATTTATCTCAACTCTCAACAAATAGGTTAGATGCAAATATATTAGCCAAAAATACAATTTTTTTTTATAACTTTTTAGTTCATTCATATAATTAATTATATATATATATATATATATATATATTATAAAAATGATATTGATCAAGATGTCATTAGTTATTGTGACAAAATGGTGACAACATTGAAGGTGGTGATGACAATGGTGACAATAATGTCAAGAATGCTGGAAATAATCCAGGTTGCATGATGGTTGTGATGCTTAAGGCTTGGGGTGTCCAACCCACCCACCCACCTGACAAACCCACCCAGCCTGACCGTACACAACTTGCCACCACCTGATCTAACTGCTCCAGTGGTCAATGCGGGTCTCAAAATTCAAAAACCCGATGCCAACAGGTTAGTTGTGGCTCTCATACTCCAAAACCCATGAAACCCGAATTGACCGAAAAACATCAAGTCCGGTGACTTTTCTGGCTAGATCCAGTGACTTTTCCAACTAGATCCAGTGAGTTTTCCATACGATTTAGTAGAAATCTCTCCACCAGATCTGGCTAGATCTCATAGGATCTTGGATGGATCTAGTGAGAACTTGCCGACTCTGAAGAGATTTCGCCAATTTTTCGCGATTTTCGACTTCACCCAAAACCAACCACCACCCGATATTCACCTGAACCGCCCAACCTGATAGTCTTACTAGTCAATTGTGGGTTCGAGATCTTCCCACCCAATCTAGTCGGGTCAGTTAAGGGTTAGGCATAAGCCCGACCCAAACCAATCCGTGGTCAACCCTAATTAAGGCTAGTTCAAAAAAATGGTTGTTATAAAGTGTTTGGATGGCTATTTTTCAGCCAAATTTAAAGTAGGGCCTATATGTCTAGTGTGATGGGTCTAAGTTAGAACCTATTTTATTTTTTGAGGAGATTAATGTTATATGGTCATTTGTGAAAGACCATTATGTAGTGAATAAGCACTTCACAAGTATAAGTGCTCGTGGTGTGTGAAGGGGAGCAAGGGTCGTGCTTTAAGTATTTAGAAGAAAGTTTCACACACATACATTTAGATTAAGTTAGAGTAGAATTCTATATCAAATAAAAAAAATGATTTTAGGGGTGAAATCCTTGTGTCCCACATGGGAAATGAATTTAAAATTTTATGAGTTTATATATTCATGGGTTTTACATATTAAAAATGAGAGAGGCTCCTTAATTTTTAAAGTGTGGTGATTAATGGGTTGAAATATATCAAAGCAAATATTTCGATTGTTTGTTCTTCCCACTCATTGTTGTGATTATCGTATCAAAGAAGTCAATATTGTACCAGCGGTATATACCATACTAACAATTAAGCCAATATCAATACTCCTCTTAAATGTACTAGATAAAACACAGGGCTATACAGTTCCTATACCAACTATACTAAGGATTTTTCAAATGTTTTGGTTGATATTGATGTTTTGGCCAATGCAATTAAAAAATATTTAAAAAGTTAAAAACTTATTATTTAAGCTAATACATTGGGTTAATGTACTTAGGCCAATATTTAGAGTCATAAAATATGTTGATTTTAAATTATATGTTTATAAACATGAAAATAAATAAATACATACATATATAAATAAATAAACACAAACATATAGACCCACATGTGAGTATATATATGTGAGTCTCTATACATATGAGTCTCGAAATGGTCACCAATATCAACCAATACTAAATCATTTCATTCCCTTGACCACATTGAAAGTTGAAACAACGTCCAATATGAAATTGAATCCCTTGCATTGTATTTTGCGAGAATAATGCTTGAACAACACAAAGCACTAGTGAAGAAATAGTGTGAGAGATAAAATTTGTCTTAAGGAGATAATATTAAAATATTAGCCTTAATTAATCCATTCTATGAGTATAATTAGCTTTTTGAGAAGAAATCTATGAGTATATTTAATTAATATTTATTCCTTTTGCATTATACATTACAGTTTTGTTCGGTTTGTTGTTCATGTTTACAGAATCATAAAAGTAAATTATTTTTGCAATATTTCTTAAAATCTTAATTTTTAAGACATATTTCCTTTCCTGAAATTATTTTTGTGACTTTTGTGATAGAATTGTATTTATTGTTTAAAATTATGAATAATAATGATATATGGTTTAGTGACTGCATTGTAAAATTTTCTAGAAGTTCTTGATTATGTGTTCGTTTGGGTTAGGTATTTGCAAAAGTGTGGTTTAAAAAAAATTAATTAATCTGCGTTTTGAAAAGATGAATTTTAAATTCACAATTAAGCATTTGGTAAAACCTATGAAAAACTGTCGTTTCTATCCATTGAGTGTTTGGATAATATTGAAAAACTAGTGTTTCAAGTGCAAATAACTAAAAGGACTTGATTAATTTTCCTCGTAGACAGTCCTAACTTACTGATTTTACAAGCATCAAATTCAAGTCACCCTTTCCTCAAAAAAATTCAAGTCACCCTTTCTTTACGAGTCAGTGAATGCATACAAAAGGTTAGTGAGATCACTTGAATGAAATGGGTTAATGAATTGTTCTTATATATGCATCTAATATAATGTTCGACAAATCGCAACTGATATCAAACGACCTTGCGTCAAAACTTGTTCTAGTCCCATTAAATTATGTGTTATCACCAAGCACACAATTTTTTTCGCCTTTTCATTGAGTGCAGGCCACAAGTAAGTTAGTAAAAATAAACAATATGGATAATGACTAATCACAACAACATGAAAATCCGTTTTGGACAAAAAATTTATGAAAATTAAAAAATATGATAAAAAACCACAACCAAGAAATCTATATTGCTTAAACTTTTTTCAATACGTTTTGGTTAAAAATTTTATTGAAAAATTAAAATATATGTTTGTTGTTCATGTTTACTGAATCACAAAAGAAAATTATTTATGCAACGGTGATGAAGTGACCCGAAAGAATAAAAGAGATGTGAGTACAAAGGAATATGTGAGAAAATCAAACCTACAATTTGAGAAGTTTAAAATTAAATCATGAACTTTAAAATGGTTTAAAATTAAATATTATAGTTTTGTTAATTTCAAATTGAACCATGAAATTTTATAGAATAGATTACACCAATCTCACTTGAGATTTCATAAAATGACACTCCTTCCAAACATTTCAAGAAATGATACTTCCACCCTTGAGCTTTGTATAAATGCTTTTGACAAATCCATACCCTCTCACACCTCACTTTCCTAAAGAAATATTCCACTTTTTAAGTAGTATAGTTTGAGAATACATGAACTTGTCTATTGCATTTATACAAATCTCAATAGATGAAATGTCATTTCCTAACTTCTTTTTTGGAGGAGATTTGGGGGGGGGGGGGGGGGGGGGCGGCATTATTTCATAAAACTTCAAAAAGGTTATTTAATTTGCTAATTTTAAATTGTTCAATTTAAGCCATTCAATTGAACAAAAAAAATCAAATCTTGATTTCAAACCCAAAAAAAATAAAATAATCCAACATTTAAATTGATAAATTTTAAAAAATATGAATCTAATTTGAAACTAGCAAACTATTATGTATGTTTGAACAATTTTTTTTTTTTTTTTGAATTAAATATATTTATCTTATATGCTTATGTAAAAAAATTTATTTATTTTTCTTAGGCATAACCATGCTTTAATCATGTCCAAGCACACAATGCTAGATAAAATTACCACTAATATATAATGATATATGTACGTTTTTAGACCCCTTAAAACACAATCTAGATTAACCTAGTTAATTAACCAAGTGATTATTAGTCAAATTATCAGATTTAGGTTAACACAAATATATCATATCTAATGTAAAGTCGGGAAAATAAAGAACACAAAGATATGATGACCCAGGAAAACCAAACTGGTAAAAAACTGAGGAGGATTTAACCTAGCTATCCTCAAGGTAAAACAATAAAACACTATGAAAGAATTGAATTGTACAATAGGACTTAGACCACTAACATCCTATTGCTACCTTGAGTAGAGAACTTACTACTCACACCCTATGATAGCTCAAGTCCACAGGCTACTTCTTTCTTTATGCCTTTGCAAACACAAACACTCACAGTTTGTGACTTTGAGTTCCCACTCAAAGGTTTAGCATCACAAACTCTCCTGTTTGTGACTCTAAGACCACCCTTGAAGATTTAGATCATTAGCACCTTTGATGACTAGAAAGCAGCAATTCTACAACACAGGATCTTGAGATTCTTCAAGTAATAACACTAGTAAAAAATATGAGAGAGCTTTTAGGTACAAAACCCTAAATACAAAAGAGGCACACTCTTCTCTCTCTAAAAAACCTTATAAAAACGTGCTTAGGGTTTCTTTTATATACTAGGAAAAGTAAATCTGAAACCCTAACCCATAATGGGCTTGAAGGCTTAATTAAAATTCTGCAGATACGACTTTCGATCAGTTGAGCCTGTTCTTCGATTTATCAAACTAGGAAAATTCTAAAATCTTCTTTCTGCAGCTTGTATGTTCTTGTGTATTCACGATTTGCCAATTGTTCTAAACTTTTAGAACCTAATAATCTTCCCCTTTGACAATTCGTGACAAAACTTTCATACAAAAAGAAATGCTCAAATACAATAACAACCCAATATAATAAATTGCCCAAATTACATCACAAATCTCAACCTAAGACTCCTAACCTAGAAGTTGCAAGAAAAGGTAGAAGGTCTTGATCAGAATGTACCTATCTTTCTTGAAACACTTAACAAACACATCACCGCATGTGCGGGAAGAAAGACATATAAATAATATATGAAATAGAATATAAAAAACAAAAGTAAATTCTAACTCTCCCCCTAAGTTAGATACGTCAAAAAGTTTTTATATTCTCCCCTTTGAAAATTTTTTTATCTCCCCCTAAACAAAACAAACAAGATTTCCACATATTCAAATTTCAACTATTTCTCCCCCTTTTATCATGTATTGACAAAGACAACTCATACAAAGAGTAAATAGACAACATACGCAACAAAAGTCAAAAGAAAATAGAGAATTAAAGGGCCACAAACAATTCAACTCTATAAAAAATAGAGATAACCCCCTTATGAAGAACAAAGGTTAAAAACAAGCTTCTTCCCCTATAAAAATTGGAAAAAAAAAAACAAGTTTTGGGAAACATTTAGAAGTGGGAAAATAAGACACATAAGG